>NC_064928.1:214758407-214900907 GCF_023897955.1 Schistocerca gregaria | reverse complement strand
GCTTTCTTTGGGGTTGGCATTATTCTTCTTGATGTCTGAGGGTATTTCGCATGTCTCATACATCTTGCTCACCAGATGGTAGAATTTTATCAGGACTGGCTCTCCCAAGACTGTCAGTAGTTCCAATGGAATGTTGTCTAGTCCGGGGCCTTGTTTCGACTCAGGTCTTTCAGTGCTCTGTCAAACTGTTAACGCAGAATGGGATCTCCCATTTAATCTTCATCTACATCCTCTTCCCTTTCCATAATATGGTCCCCAAGTACATCGCCCCTTCTTTGCTTCTTTGTTGTTATTGTATGGAATATAACACACCATTCTGATATAAGA
The DNA here is from genome assembly GCF_023897955.1 of Schistocerca gregaria. Lineage (NCBI taxonomy): Eukaryota > Metazoa > Arthropoda > Insecta > Orthoptera > Acrididae > Schistocerca > Schistocerca gregaria. The sequence goes on along the minus strand of NC_064928.1, from coordinate 214,900,580 downwards.
ATCCGAAACCACATCCTTCTTACGATTAAATGCGTAATATTCAACGAGTTACAAGAAAAAAAAATTGTTCTTACATCAGTCAGAATTTCACAGAAAACCAAAAATGTGAAAACAAAAATCACCACCACAAATAACCGTGTTGGATAGCAGCAGAAATGAAAGTCAAGGAACAGGATGAAATTCGAAAAATCGCACAGTTTGCGTTCTCACTCGGCAGTGCTAAATTTTCGGTTCAATAGAGTCGCTGACAATCGTTCGTACAAATGAGCGAATATTTTGTAATAAGTATAAAATCTATACCGTCAAATTCTCTCTCCCGCACATTCGGTCATGACAGCCCAAAAGTTGAGACGTCCCGCGGTAATCGGGACATACTGCACCAGTACTCACGGGAGATCAGGATCTGACATAGAATCGCCGCATAACGCGAAAATTGAGTGCGCCCTGACGGGAGACCCCGCTGTGTGTGTGTGTGTGTGTGTGTGTGTGTGTGTGTGTTTCGGCAGTGTCCTGTCCTTTGTAGCGAGTGCTCCATTCGCCAGTGGGGTGCGTGGCCGACGCTTACGCGGGCAAGGCGGCAGGGTCACGCTAGAACTGTGGCTGGCGCGTGGCGCGGAACGCACCCCTCGCAGCTGTCAGCCGGCTGTCCCCCTCCACCCCCCCCCCCCCCTCCTCATCGCCAGTGCCCAGCAGGGCCATTGACTGCCGCCAGACATCGATCCCCTGCCCTTGGTGGGCGTGACTGCGACTGCAACTGCCCTACAGCCGACGCAAGGGCACACTGCCAGCTCCCAGCCGCCGGGGGAAAACTTGCTAAACAAAACTGACTCTCTCTCTCTCTCTCTCTCTCTCTCTCTATCGTTTCTCGAACTTTATTCCTCCTCCCTTCCTTCCCCCACTGCCTTATCACACACTATAATCATCCCTCATACCACACAAGCGGCGTGTAGTCAAAATTGCGTGCTTATGGAATATCGTCTCAGTTTTGTTACTCTATTCGTGATTTCTTGTCATAGGGGTCACCGTTCGTAGTAATTGACTTTGTCATCGAGTAAAACAAAGTGATTTCTGGCGCTCTCCAAGCTAGTGTTACAGGCCCTTTGCTGTTCCTTACCTATATTAACGATTTAGGACACAATCTGAGCAGCCGTCTTAGATTGTTTGTCAGTAATAATAATAATAATAATAATAATAATAATAATAATATTTTATTGTAGTTAAGCTTACAGAAGCAATAGACAACGCCAAATTACAAAATATAAACAAAATTATATGCAGGAGTTAAAAGTACAATATTACAATAGTTTTTATAAATAGTTTTATAAATAGTCAATAGACAGAAGATACAATATATAAAGTGAGGTAATACAACCAAATCAATCAGAATGTACCACTACAAAATGCAGGATAAAGTCAGAACACAGAGTACCAAGACAGGAAAACATATTATATATAAAGAAATATTACATCAGATTATAATAACTGCCCTTTGAAACTGTGCAGAGAAAAACAGATTAATGCTTACTACTAGCTACTAACAAATAGGTGACTAGAACTGATAATGAAATAATTAATATAGTGTATTGGGAGCAGCCAAAGTTTATAATATTATTTTGACTGCAATCAAGAAATTCATCAAGGGAATAAAAAGGATGCTCGACCAGCCACTCATACAGTTTTGGCTTGGACTTTTCAATAGGACAATCGAATTTACAAAGAGGAAATTTATTGCAACTTCGGAACCTATTACATGATAGTTTTTTAAAGTTAAACGTTGAAAAGGTACATCAATGTGGTGCCTGTTTCTCGTATTATACGAATGTATATTTTCTCTTAATTGCTGGTTTGGTAAATTGTTCACGGTATGTAGAACAACAATGGGTTGTAGGAATCTAGTCTACCAGAATCAGTGATAATTCTTACAACTTTTTTTTGCAGTAGAAGAGTATCATGTACATGGCTACAGTTTCCCCATAACAGTAAACCATAAGAAATAATGCTCTGAAAGAAGGCAAAATATGCTGATCTAATATACTGATCTGACACACAACCTTTTAACCTTCTCAACAAATATATTACTGTAGAAAGCCTAGCAGATATATATTTAATATGGTAATTCCAATTAAGTTTACTATCTAAATAGATACCAAGAAATTTAACATTATTTGAAGCATTCAGAAATGAGGCATCTCTTAAGCTGAAAAACTTGAACTGTGTTTTATTTTCATTTAATAAAAAACCGTTTGCTCTGAACCATTTTGATGCTTCACTGATGGCATTTTCTGTTATATTTTTAACAATTCAATGTCAGGGTCATTGTTGATAAAGGTTGTATCGTCAGCAATAACGAGCATCAAAACGGATACAGGGATTGGCGAACACAGGGTTGACGTAGCGAGATTGAATATAGTAACCCCAAATTCTCCAAAAATAAACGAAAAACTTAACCATTCGAAAAAGTAGATAAAATTTTACTTGACTCTTTCCTGAGAGACCATCTCCACGCGTTTCAAATTAACAATGTAAGTATAGACCAGAAGTGGCTTGAATTCAAAGAAATACTATCGACAGCGATTGAGAGAAGTATACCTAATAAATAGACATTCGACGGAGTTGTTCCTCCGCTGTACACAAAACGGGTCAGAACACTGTTGCAGAAGAAACGAAAAAAGTATGCCAAATTTAAACGAAGGCCAAATCCCGAAGGTTGGCGATCTTTTACAGAACCTCGAAATTTAGCGCGGACTTCGATGCAAGATGCTTATAATACTTTAGACAACGAAACTTTGTCTCCAGACCTAGCAGGAAATCCAGAGAGATTCTGGACGTATGTAAAGTACGCAAAAAAAAAAAAAAAAATTAAGTCCGCCCGAAGAGGGCGCAACGGTACAGAGCAGCAAGAAACAATCAGTTTCTTTTCTGCGCAAAAGCAAATGAAATTCTATGGAAGGCAGTGTTACCAAAGCAGAGTTATCAGTCAGTCTTCAGATATTTTCACCAAACTCGAACTAGCAAATATTCCACAATTCCAAGCAAGAACAGCTGCCAACATGAGTAACAGAGAAGTGGATGCCTGAGAGTAGTAAAGCCGCCTCAGTTACTAAACAAAAAAAATTCTTCCGGTTCAGACCGTATACCGATTAGATATCTTACAGAGTATCCTGACGCAGTAGCTCCGTACTAATCAATGATTTATAACCTCTCGCTGGACGATAGATCCGTCCCGAAAGACTGGAAAGTTGCACAGGTCACATCAGTATTCCAGAAAGGCACTATGAGTTATCCAATAAATTACACGCCCCAAACGTCGGTATGCAGCAGGATTTTTTAAAATATATTTTGTTCAAACATTCTTATCTAGAAGAGAACAGTACATTGGCACACAGTCAGCATCGATTAAGAAAACGTCGTTCTTGTGTAACACAACTAGTTCTTTACACACACGAATTGTTGAGCACTATTTACAAGGGATTTGAAATTAATTCCGTATTACTAGATTTCCAGAATACGTCTGACACTGTACTACACAAGCAGCTTGTAGTGAAATAGCGTGCCGGCTGGTGTGGCCGAGCGGTTCTAGGCGCTTCAGTCTGGAACCGCGCGAACGTTAGGGTCGCAGGTTCGAATCCTGCCTCGGGCATGGATGTGTGTGATGTCCTTACGTTAGGTGGGTTTAAGTAGTTCTAAGTCTAGGGCACTGATGACCACAGATGTTAAGTCCCGTAGTGCTCAGAGCCATTTGAAATTGCGTGCGTGACTGAATTCGTGGTTTCCTGTCAGAGCTCACAGTCCATCGTACTTGACGGAAAGTCATCTAGTAAAACAGAACTGATTTCAGGCGTTTCCCAAGGTAGTGTCAAATGCCCTGTGTTGTGCGTTATCGATATAAACGATTTAGGAGACAGAGTAGCCGCCTTAGGTTGTTTGCTGATGACGGTCGGTTATCATCTAGTAAAGTCATCAGGAGATCAAAACATATTGCAAAATGATTAAGAAAAAATATCTGTATGGTGCGAAAATTATCAATTGACCCTAAATAATGAAAAGTGTGAAGTCATCCACATGAGTGCTAAAAGGAATTTCTGTGAACTCTAAAGGCTGTAAATTCATCTAAATACATAGGAATTACGATTACGACCCACGTAAATTGGAAAGAACACACAGAAAAAATCCTGGGGAAGGCAAACCAAAGCTTGCATTTTACTGGCAGAACATTTAGAAGATGCAACAGATCCGTCCTCTTCTAGAATACTGCTGCGCGGTCTATGATCATTACCAGGTAGTATTATCGGAGTACGTAGATAAAGTTCAAAGAAGAGCAGCACGTTTTGTATTATCGCGAAATAGGGGCTAAGAATATACTGACACGATACAGGATTTGGAGTGGGCTTCATTAAGGGGACCACATCCTGCCTATCTAACCCACGTTAATTTAGGCAAGTATTTGACCCATTTCTGAAAAAATATTTGATGCAGGACCTTAATATTTTTACTGTATGTTACATGATGGTAATATTCAACTATACTAAAATCTACTTTATCCATTTTATACTTTTTAAGAAATTTTTTTTTAATTTATTAACAAAATATTAAGTTTTTAGTGCAGAAAATATTTTTTGTGTACTTTCTAATGGGGAATATTTATGAATGAAGTACCAGAGGTGGATTTCTATGTTATGCAGAGTCTCTGAAAATTTCATTCATTTATCTGTGATAGTTTCTGATATAATGGGGCAGATGTACTGAAAATTTTAGTTCGCGGGAAATTGACTATAAAGAAAAAACTTTTGAAATTTGTTACTTACAGTTAATTAAAACTGTCCTGCTGCATATGATGGCCCTTCTTTGGCCTCCAGCAGGTCTTCCAGCTTCTTTTTCACCTTCCTGGATGTTTGTCTTGCTTTATTGGCCATATTAGATGCAGCCCTGTCTGCAGCGGCTATCCTCATTTTATCGCAATGTTGCAGCCCAGTGATCATATTTTTTCCAGGACTAATTCCCAGCGTTTTCAATACCCAACACTTTCCGATATTACCACAAGTGAATTAATAGCAGCATCATGAACTCCTAGTTTCATTGTTTGCATGCCTACAAATACAGTTATAGGAAGGCGGTTCCAAATTCTGCTGTTGAAACATTCATTTGGGTTCTCTGTCTGCCCATGCACGTATTTCCTTAGAATGTCAGGATGAGCCAAGTCTCTGAAAACAGGTTTAATTGCTGCAATAACAGCAGCAGGGAGAGAATGCTGGTGGGAATAAGATTCTCCAGTTGCCTTAGCCCTATTGTATTTGCCTCCTGATGGAGACAATCCATGACATAACTTACCATCGTAGAGGACTTAAGGAAGAATATGGCCCAAACATCTCTCTTCATTGCCTCCAGATTTTCTTTATTTCTCGTAATTGCCTGCCCATAGTATGCCGGCAAGTTTTCTACTTCAGTTTTAGTTAACCGACCGTGTCCGGTCAACAATTTTCCATCTTCTAATTTTTTTGTTCTGATATCAACAGACAGTGGTGTGGATTCCTGTAGTCATGTCCTAGTTCATGAACCACGGGCAACGTATGGGTGGCCAAGTAAGTGGTCCCGACAGTCGGGATACCAGTTACTTTGGAGTAAGGCTGGGCATCTCGGACATATTCTGAGTCGTGGTCACCTTTGTGCTCATACGGTAAAGACTACCAAATCCACCGGTTAGTCCCTCAGCCGTTAGGGGTAAAACCCAATGGGACTCGGGGCAAGTAAGGCTAGCAACCTGCTTCCCTGGTACTTTAAATATGATGCTGGCAACAATCAGAGCAAAATGCCTCGGACCTTTGGAGGTGACGAAGTCCCACCTCTGAAAAACCAGGGACTCCTAAGATACTTGGCAAACAAATGGTAATGAGATGGGGAGCTATTAATATCAATGGGGGCTACTCTGTGAAGTAGGTAGAGCTGGTAGAGGCTGCAAGTAAGATGGGGCTGGACGTTTTAGCTGTTAGTGACATTCGGGTAAGGGGTGAGAAAGAAGAGGAAGTGGGAGAATACAAGGTCTACCTGTCAGGAGTCAAAGCAGGAATAGCACAACGGGGTGTAGGGCTTTACATCAGGAAAGAAATGGAACCCAGCGTAGTTGCAATAAGGTATGTAAACTAACGACTGATGTGGATAGATTTGACATAAGAACATTCACCGGTATACTTGGGAAGGCAGGGGAACCAGATCTGTCATTGACTATATAATAACAGATCAGGAATTCAGGAAGGCTGTTAGGGACACACGTGTATTCAGGGGATCCTTTGATGACACTGATCATTATTTAATCTGCAGTGAAATTGGTATTGTGAGGCCGAAAGTGCAGGAGGTCAGGCCCATATGTAGGAGGATAAGAGCGGAGAAACTTCAGGATAAGGAAACCAGGCACAAGTACGAGTACATAACAGCGATCTCAGAAAGGTAATAGTTAGTTGAATGTAGTCAGTTACAGTCATTGTAAAAGGAATGGACAAGGTACAGGGACACAGTACTAGAAGTGGCTAAAGAATGTCTTGGAACAGTAGTGTGTAAAGGTAGGATGAAGCAAACAGCTTGGTGGAATGACACAGTCAAGGCAGCCTGTAAAAGAAAAAAGGCGTATCAAAAATGGCTACGTACTAGAACTCAGGTAGACAGAGAAAGTTATGTTGGAGAAACGAACAAAGCCAAACAGATAATTACAGCATCCAAGAAGAAATCTTGGGAAGACTTTGGAAACAGGTTGGAGACTATGGGTCAAGCTGCTGGAAAATGATTCTGGAGTGTAATTAGCAGTCTTCGAAAGGGAGGAGAAGGAAATGACAAGTATTTTGGACAGGTGAGGAAAACTGCTGGTGAATCCTGTGGATGCCTTGGGCAGGTGGAGGGAATATTTTGAAGAGATGCTCAATGTAGGTGACAATACGATCAGCAATGTTTCAGATTTTGAGGTAGAATGGGATAGGAATGATGATGCAAATAGGATCACATTTGAGGAAGTGGAGAAAATGATCAATAAACTGCAGTGCAATAAAGCAGCTAGGGTGGATGAAATTAAGTCAGAACTCACCAAATACAGTGGAATGGCAGGTCTTAAATGGCTACACACGATAATTGAAATGGCCTGGGAGTCGGGACAGGTTCCATCAGACTGGACAAAAGCAGTAATCACACCAATCTTTAAACATGGAAACAGAAAAGATTGTAACAACTACAGAGGTATCTCTTTAATCAGCGTTGTGGGTAAAATCTTCTCAGGTATTGTTGAAAGGAAAGTGCGAGCATTAGTTGAGGACCAATTGGATGAAAATCAGTGTGGGTTTAGGCCTCTTAGAGGTTTTTCAGGACCAGATCTTTAGCTTACGGCAAATAATGGAGAAGTGATAGGAGTGGAACAGGGAATTGTATGTATGCTTTAGAGATCTAGAAAAGGCATGTGACCGGTTTCCTAGGAGGAAGTTATTGTCTATTCTAGAAGATTATGGAATAGGAGGCAACCTTTTGCAAGCAATTAAAGGTCTTTACATGGATAGTCAGGCAGCAGTTAGAGTTGGCGGTAAATTGAGTTCATGGTTCAGAGTAGTTTCAGGGGTAAGACAAGGCTGCAACCTGTCTCCATTCTTGTTCATATTATTTATGGATCATATGTTGAAAACAATAGACAGGCTGGGTGAGATTAAGATATGTGAACACAAAATAAGCAGTCTCGCATATGCGGATGACTTAGTTGTGATGACAGATTCGATTGAAAGTTTGCAAAGTAGTATTTCAGAGCTAGATCAGAAATGGTTTGAAGATTAGCATCTCCAAAACGAAAGTAATGTCAGTGGGAAAGAGATATAAACGGATTGAGTGCCAAATAGGAGGAACAAAGTTAGAACAGGTGAACGGTTTCAAGTACTTAGGGTGCATATTCTCACAGGATGGCAACATAGTGAAAGAACTGGAAGCGAGGTGTAGCAAAGCTAATGAAGTGAGCGCTCAGCTACGATCTACTCTCTTCTGCAAGAAGGAAGTCAGTACCAAGACTAAGTTATCTGTGCACCATTCAATCTTTCGACCAACTTTGTTGTATGGGAAAATCAAAGAAAAACTGGGAATGAACTCTGTAGACGTAGCAGTCAGGGCGAACAGGCTTAGATGGTGGGGTCACGTTACACGCATGGGAGAAGCAAGGTTACCCAAGAGACTCATGGGTTCAGCAGTAGAGGGTAGGAGGAGTCGGGGCAGTCCAAGGAGAAGGTATCTGGATTCGGTTAAGAATGATTTTGAAGTAATAGGTTTAACATCAGAAGAGGCACCAATGTTAGCACTGAATAGGGGATCATGGAGGAATTTTATAAGGGGGGCTATGCTCCAGACTGAACGCTGAAAGGCATAATCAGTCTTAAATGATGATGATATATATTATTATTATTATTATTATTATGAACAGTTTTCGCAGCCTTCTTCCCAAACGTTTTTGAACGTGGCCTACACATTCGATTTTGCTAGTAATGGCATCTCCATATGGCTTAGAGTTGACAGTGGGTGATAGAAAAGTGGGCGTGGCACATACACACACGTGGTAGGAAAATGCTCTTTAAGCGCTCGAAAAAATTTGTTTCAGCAAAATCCTTTGCATAGTACTTAAATAAAACCTTAATCTATCGAAATATGATGAAAACCGAAAATCAATTTTTTCGACGTGAACCACGGTGTGGTCCCCTTAAAGCAAAGGTGTTTTTCGTTGCGGGGTAATCTTCTCACGAAATTGTAATCGCCAGCTTTCTCCTCCGAATGCGAAAGTGTTTTGTCAACTCCGCCCTGCATAGGGAGAAGCGATCATGATCATAAAGTAAGAGGAATCAGAGCACGCACGGAAAGATAGAGGCGTTCGTTTTTGTTTTTTTCTGAGACTAGAATAACGGACAATTGTGAAGGTGGTTCGATGAACCCTGTGCCAGGCACTTACGTGTGATTCGCAGAGTATCCGTGTAGATGCAGATACAAGTTCACCGGGGAATGACACTATAGGTGAAGTAAGTTTGCAGTAAAGAAGAAACATTGTTATACTAGAGGATCTTTACTGGAATTGAAGGCATCATTATTATTATCATCGTATGCATCAATTACAGTAATACACATTTAGCAAAACAAAGAAATATATATAAAAGTGAACATGTGAAATTATATACAGTACACAAGTTTCAAAACGGCTCAGACTACACTCGGATGTTGGACTCGAACCAGCGGAGTGCCACCAGGGAAGCGTCTGAGTGGACATTCATTCACATTGTTTGGGTGTCACCAGAGTCTCACACACTGTCACTTGAAAAGCCCCACTTGTACATGTTGTACCCTCTTCAGTCCGATGTCTGTTTAACTGCACCCACACCTCCCTTGGTTGGTGGAAGCCTGGAACTGGAACTGTCGGATTGTCTACAAGTTCGTGGTTTCGGGTTCTTGTAGCTTGCCACTCACGTTTCCACTCGGCGTCCTGGTCGAATCCTGTGTGTAGCATTTGGACTCCCATTTCATATGCTGGTCTTCTAGAATTGAGGCGTTTCCTGGGCATTGATAGCAAATCGTCATGAAGAGGGATCGAGTTGTTTTCAGAAACTTGCTGACAGAGGTTGTAAAGAGCAGCCTTTCGACGTAGGTGTGGTGGACAGATGTTTGAAAGCACTGGTAGCGAGCAACCAGGTGAAGACCGGACTGTACCACTAATTACTCTCATAACTGAGTTCAGTTGGACGTCTACTTTCACTAAGTGGGCGTTTCCGGAGCCAACTGGTGCACAGTATTCTGCTGCAGAGTCCAACGGTGCAAAGGATGCTCCTCGGGGGAGTGATGTGGTTGCTCCCCATGTACTGCCTGCCCGCTTTCTCGCAAGGTTAACTCGTGTTTGTATCTTCTTGGCCAAATTGTAAAGGTGTTTTTTGTATGTTCAAGTTCCGTCCAGAGTGACTCCCAGGTATTTTGGGCTTTCGTTGTATCTGACTGTGCCAAGAGGGCCGAACTGTGGACTGATCTTTTCTGATGAAAGGCGATTAGGGAGGTGGAACAGGCTTACCTCGGTTTTAGAAACATTTGGTCTCAGCCGCCATGTCTCAAAATACTCATAAAGTTTAGTAAGACTGTTCGTTAGGTGTTCTTCACACTCAGAAAAGTCTTCACTCTGATAGGAAATTTCCAGGTCGTTGCATATTGAAATTTTCGGCAGGTCAACTCTCGCAGAAGGCGATTTAGAGATAATTCCAACGGCAGTTACGAAACTGAAGGCAGGAAGTCTAAGGACGTCGTGACTGCTTTTGCTGCAACTGAGAAAAGCGGGCGAGGTCACAATGAAGTTTGCGACTAAAGAGTTTGAGCAGAGGGGGGGGGGGGGGGGGGAGATGAAAGTGGTACACAAGGTACCCTCTGCCACATACCGTAAAGTGTCATGCGGCGCAGGCGCGTAGAGTGGAACACGGCCACCTTCAAAGACACTCGCAGACGGGGGCGTGGTGCGGCTGCACTGCAGCGGCCAACAGCTGCAGGAGCCGTGCGCGCTCCGGGGTAGGGAAAGCGCAGCGACTGACTCACCGCAGCGCCCCGCAGCCCTGACCTCGGCTCCTCTGTGGCCTGTCCGCTCTGCTCCTACGACGCCAGCCTCTGGTCCATGCCGAGCCCGCTTTCCCCCGCGGCGGGCCGCCTACGCAAACACGACACGTGCGAAGTGCGTGTCGCAGCGGGCGTACGCGCAGACGCGCCAGGGTCTGCCCGCACTTTCACTGCGGTTTGGAAACAGACGACTGCTCTCTGTTGCTCAGAATAAGGTTGTCAGGTGTCCGGCCAATTGCGGTCGTATCCTTCGAAACATACGCTAAGGGCCATTAAAATTGCTACACCAAGAAGAAATGCAGCTGATAATCGGGTATTCATTGGACAAATATATTATACAACTGACAAGTGATTGCGCTTCCACGCAATTTGATAGCAAAGATCCTGTGTAGTCAGTACCCTAACAACCGCCTCTGGCCGTAATAACGGCCTTGATACGCCTGGGCATTGACTCAGAGCTTGGATGCCGTGTACAGGTACAGCAGCCCATGCAGCTTCAACACGATACCACAGTTCATCAAGAGTAGTGACTGGCGTTTTGTGACGAGCCAGTTGCTCGGCCACCATTGACCAGACGTTCTCAATTGGTGAGAGATCTGGAGAATGTGCTGGCCACGGCAGCAACGAATATTTTCTGTATCCAGAAAGGCCCGTACAGGACCTGCAGCATGCGGTCGTGAGTTATCCTGCCGAAATGTAGGGTTTCGCAGGGTCGAATGAAGGGTAGACCCACGGGTCGTAACACATCTGAAATGTAACGCCCACTGTTCAAAGTGCTGTCAATGCGAACAAGAGGTGACAGAGACGTGTAACCAATGGCACCCCATACCATCACGCCCGGTGATACACCAGTATGGCGATGACGAATACACGATTCCAACGTGCGTTTACCGCGATGTCGCCGAACACGGATGGGACCGTCATGGTGCCGTAAACATAACCTGGATTCATCCGAAAAAATTACGTTTTGCCATTCCTGCACCCAGGTTCGTCCTTGAGTACACGATCGCAGGCGGTCCTGTCTGTGATGCAGCGTCAAGGGTCCGTGCTCGCTCGAATCTCTCTAATTTTACATTCGTTATCTCCTCGGGAGGTATAAGTAGGGGGAAGCAATATATTCGATACCTCATCCAGAAACTCACCCTCTCGAAACCTGGACAGCGAGCTACACCACGATGCAGAGCGCCTCTCTTTCAGAGTCTGCCACTTGAGTTTGCTAAAAATCTCCGTAACGCTATACGGTTACCAAATAACCCTGTGACGAAACGTGCCGCTCTTCTTGGATCTTCTCTCTCTCCTCTATCAACCCCACCTGGTACGGATCCCACACTGATCAGCAATACTAAAGTATAGGTCGAACGAGTGTTTTGTAAGCCACCTCCTTTGTTGATAGGCTACATTTTCTGAGGACTCTCCCAATGAATCTCAACTTGGCACCCGCCTGACGAACAATTAATTTTATATGATCATTCCACTTCAAATCGTTCCGCACGCATACTCCCAAATATTTCACAGAAGTAACTGCTACCAGTGTTTGTTCTGCTATCATATAATCATACAATAAAGGATCCTTCTTCTATGTATTCGCAATACATTACATTTGTCTATGTTACAGGTCAGTTGCCACTCCCTGCACCAAGTGCCTATCCGCTGCAGATCTTCCTGCATTTCGCTACAATTTTCTAATGCTGCAACTTCTCTGTATACTACAGAATCGTCCGCGAAAAGCCGCATGGAACTTCCGACACTATCTACTACGTCATTTACATATATTCTGAAAGAAATGGTCCCATAACAGTCCCCTGCGCTACGCCAGAGGTTACTTTGTCTGTAGACGTCTCTCCATTGAGAACAACATGCTGTGTTCTGTTTGCTAAAAACTCTTCGATCCAGCCACACAGCTGGTCTGATATTCCGTAGGCTCTTATTTTATCAGGCGTCAGTGCAGAACTGTATCGAACGCGTTCCGGAAGTCAAGGAAAATGACATCTACCTGGGAGCCTGTATCTAATATTTTCTGGGTCTCTTGAACAAATAAAGTGTTTAAACACTTCCGCTTCTAACTGCCCTACCACAACAAAGGTCAAAATTTAATGATTGTGGTGTTGCTCAAGCTGCTAAATACTGCATTTTCGGGCAACGACAAAGTTATGTGGCAGGTGTCATTAGAGCACAGTTAGTAAAGTCATTTCGTGTAATAATGAATAAACTAGACACCTTTTCATGTTTCGCACGCTGGTCTCGTTGTAAAATCATGGGTCAATCGTCGAAAATCTAGTTTGTGGTGATTCCTAGCTCGGATGCAAAGAGGCCTAGGTTTTATTCTGCTATATTCAAAAGTTTTGTAGATGCGCTTCACAAACCATTCTTGAAGATTAAACCTTTCAAAGTTAGCACAATAGTGATGTAAAAAAAATATAATCAGCACTCCTTTTAATTGCTTTTTTGCAATATCACGTAACACACAAAACATCACTTCACAATACAAAACATACTTGAAAACACCTTCCTCGCATTTTATAAAACAGCTACAATATGCGTCTTTCCAACATGACATCTAAGACTTGACTTTATCAAGGTCCGACTCTGTAACTAACTAATAATCGCTTACGCGCCCAAAAATCAGAGTTACAAGTACGTCAAAGATCATAGTGACAAAAGACAGAATACACATAAGAATAATATCATTCCAACATAAACATATCGATGCATCAAAGAATCTCTACATTAATGAAATCAAATCTGAATGTTGCCTCAGAAATATGTCAACTACTTTACAGAAACACAGTAGAATATTACTGGTATCGAGAGGTTCAGGTGAGCTGCCGTAATGGTTACGTAATTCTAGTGCCATTACACTCTAGCGACCAAACTTCCCAGACACGAACATTATTGCACGTATCTGGGATACCTCACAACTTGCTGTTCAGAAGAGATCTCCAGCTCCTCGTACTTTTACGGATTAATGGTTCAGTTCCCTCCAACACTACTTCAGACATTAGTCGAGTCCACGGTTCACGTCGTGTTGAGCCACTTCTGCGTGCTCACGAGAGCCCTGCACGATATTAGGCAAGTGTGCCAGTTTCTTTGGCTCTTCAGTGTATTTATCTGTAGGCTCTTCCAAGCGACATCGTTACGAGCTTTTCAGACTTTGCGACCACCCTGTGCACGCCCAACAGCACCTAGGGACTCTGCCCCACGCCTTGCACACCAGCTAGAGTGCGTGCTCTCCGGACACGTGTGAGATTCCTCGCGGTGTCACGGACGAGAGGTACGGTTCAGTTAACCCGATCATAAAGTAACAGTTACACGCTTTGATAAAATCTTTCCTTATCTTGTTGCTTAAAAGTTCCATTAAAAGCTTTTACTAATCCGTAAGTGCACTTTCAGCTAAGATGATGCTTAAGATTCTTAAGAGAGTCAATTGCCTCCTCAGCAATCAGCAATTTTGTCACATCTAGTTATCTGGTCAGAATTAATTTACCTGTCAGCGAACATGTTTTTACATAAGAGTTGTACTTGTTTGCAATCATTTTCTAGATGAATAGAGCTAGTTTTGTTTCACAAGATCGATGTTATCTAGATGCGTGTTGACTGTGTCAATGGACCGTTCTCTTCCACGTAATTCATAATGTTCTAACACAATATATGCTCCAAAATCGTGATACATATCGGCATTAATGATATGGGCGTGTAATTTTGTGGGTTATTCCTACTGCCTTTCTTGAATGTTTGTGTGATCTGTCTAACTTTGCTCTCTTTGGGTACGGATCTTCCGTCGAGCGAACGGTTGTATGTGATTGTCAAGTATGAAACTATTGCATCAGCACACTCTGAAAGGAACCTAATTGGTATGGTGTCTGGACCGGACGACTTGCTTTTGTCAAGTGATTAAAGTTGCTTATATGTCTACTTCTACGTTCCTCATGTTGACCGCTGTTCTTGATTCGAATTCTGGAATATTAACTACTGCTTCTTTGGCGAAGGAATTTCGTAAGGCTGTGTTCAGTAACTCAGCTTTAGCAGCGCCGTCATCGGTAGTATTTTCATTGCTGTCGCGGTGGATGGATATGGATGGATATGGATGGATATGGATGGGGTTGGATGGATATGGATGGGGTTGGATGGGGTTGGATGGTTGGATGGATCGAGAGGGTTGTATGGGCGCACGATGGCAAGGTGTTCTGCTCCTGCACAGTAACAGATTGAGTCGGGTGTCAAGAAAATACTCAGAACAGTAAGATAAAACAGAACGTAAAACACGGGTAACAAGCTTGGAAAAATATGTGCTTACCCACACCGTAGCGTGGGACGCGTAGAGAAGGCCTAGACTGGTCTTGCCGGTGGCATACTTTACATTCGGCCAGAATCTCTCTGCATTTTCTGCTATGTTTCGTGACAGTTTCGTCGGGGAAACTCTACTTCCTGGATAGTAAAGTGCGTCCACCTCATCGAGATACTTATCCTGGTTTAACCTTTAGCTATGCACATCATCTGCGTCAGATATCTCAGGCAGGGCATCGAGCCTTTCAGTGAAAGTGGTTGGACGCTGCAGTAGACGTGCAGGGTGGGCGAGACGTCTCCCAACTTCTGTGACCGCTATTTACTGTCAAACATTGTTATGCAAGTTGGTAGCTATGTTACTTGCTATCTGCTGTTGAATCAGTTGTTGGAATCCATGTTTACACGCTTTCGCAATCGCAGTCTAGCTCTAATATGTAGCCACGGTAGATGTGATAAGTCATAATTAGAGCGCTTAGTGGTAAATGTGTGGGTGCACGAACAACAACATACAGGGCAGACACTGAGAGAAATTATGGGCGCATTCTAGGGAAGACTTAATAAGGTTCCTCCGCGAAAGGCAACACGTCTGGACTGGGGAAGCGTGCTTTTTCTTTTAACAGTGTTAAAAGACCTGCCGTGGGGTAGAAGCAAGAAGACACGAAAAGAAACATATATTCGTGTCTCTGCTTCAACTAAATTATCTCCTATGATGTCAACGAAAGCGTGCTTCGGAAATCGGTATAACGAGGGCAACAATTCTCTACGTCCTGTTAATTTTTTTTTTTTTTACTCTCTAACGGAAACATCCTACATACATCGTCATTCAGATTCTAGTCTGTTCTCTAGGGGACTCCAGTGAGACACTGATTGCCTACGTAAACAAAATGATCGAAATGAGGTAACGCCCGGCAGGTATGCAACACACCTAATGTACCGGTCATGCAACTCAGATCTTAACTGACAAAGGGTACAAGGAAAAGTACGGCCCCTCACGATAGTTACGGTTGTTTTATAGCTCTAGTTTGCGCATAATGAACTGGTGATCTGAACACTTTCTTAACCTGACACCACAAAAAAAAAAAAAATTGAAGAGCAGTTGTCTGGTGCACGTGGCGGCCATGGTGTTGGATCGTCTCTATCGATCTGTCTGTCCCGAAAGCTGCCATACAAGTGGCGAACAAATAACCACCAGCGTGGC
The DNA here is from genome assembly GCF_023897955.1 of Schistocerca gregaria. Lineage (NCBI taxonomy): Eukaryota > Metazoa > Arthropoda > Insecta > Orthoptera > Acrididae > Schistocerca > Schistocerca gregaria. The sequence goes on along the minus strand of NC_064928.1, from coordinate 214,884,514 downwards.
GGCGCACAATCTTGTTGATAAATGGTTTCAAACTTTCTCTCGGTGACACCTCCCCTCCAAACAACGAAACGAAGAACGTTCATCGCTTGCAACATTTTTCACTGTTCATGCAATAAAACTTTTAACATCTGGCATGCTATTTTATTAATTATTTGCTACCGACACCATCTGCAACAAATTTTGCAGATAATATCGTCATAAACAACTGGATGTACCCCTGAAAAATATCGTTGTAAGACACATTTCAGGAAGCATGACGTCAGGAACTTCGGGATGCGTGAAAAATTACCTTTTCTTGAAAAGTAACGTAGATTGCCACACAATACTATTCCAGTGTTTGAAGCAACAAATTTTAATCATAACTTCAAATTTTTCCTCTACCCTAGGGGTGAAAATCTACAACTAATAAAAGCAACATAGTTATTTCGAGATGGAAAGAGCCAAAGTAGGAAGGTTCAGTTTTTATTTGATCACTAGTTTCGAATACTTGAACCCATCCTGAAATCATAAAGGCAGATAAAACAGTATTTTCCGAAACACCATATGAGTCATGTCAAGGTTACACATCAACTTAAAACAGATTTAACCATGAACAGCACGCTGAAAATAAACAACATAGTTGCAGTTTTAGCTCTTCATCCATAAAGTTTTTACGTATCTAATGTCAAATATTCAACTCATTGACTCATTAGTAAAGAAATCAGGAATATAATGTTTTACATGAGAGAGTTGGAATCTTTCAATAATTTGGCATGAAGTGACGTTGCTGGTAGGACGAGAATGCATAATGACGGGATGACGGGGGTAAAACCTCAACCAGAATCAGAGAAAGAAATATGTGGTGAGAACGCCGTGGTCATGAAACGATGTAGCGCTAATGAATAACGAAAGCGTGGTGCTGGCACAGACCGAACTTGCGGTGAATGACGAGTCGAATCCATCAACAAGGCCACCCCGATCGCAGCGAAGTCAGACCTTGACATCGGACGGCTTCGTCACTGACGCGATGTATGGGTTGCTGCGTCATCGCTGGCAACAGTGCAAAAAGCGCGTCTTGCGAATGTTACCTGTCCGAGGTCAGTCCATACAAAAGACGTTCTGAAAACAGATTCCCACCATCTGTAACGGAAACATCGTCGTGTACACAGGAGTTTTCCCGTTAATGGTAAGCTCACCGGACAAAAATCTTAGTTACTCCAACAAAAGAAAGCACTGATCGCTTTTGAGCCATGTAGATGGTAGGGGAATGGTAGCACCCGATCATGTCACTTGTCTGCCCTAGAGGCAAGAGTCCGATTATATCAATCTTGAAAGAAAAATTTTAGTACATACCAAATTCGAACTGAGCACAAAATGCTGTTGTTGTGGGCTTCAGTCATGAGACTGGTTTGATGCAGCTAAGGATCACAAATACGAAGGCAATGCGTCTCAAATCCTGCATTTTGTTAGTTAGACCAGTGGACTCAACAGAAAGAATTCATAGCATTGATTAAACATCTCGAAGAGTGCGGTACCTTACCATGCTCCATAGTTGATCTGACGCAAGGTCAAAAATGGTTCAAATGGCTCTGACAACTATGGGACTTAACTTCTGAAGTCATCAGTCCCCTAGAATTTAGAACTAGTTAAAACTAACTAACCTAAGGACATCACACACATCCCTGCCCGTGGCAGGATTCGAACCTGCGGCCGTAGCGGTCGCTCGGCTCCAGACTGTAGCGCCTAGAACCGCTCGGCCACCAAGGTCGGCCGACACAAGGTCATTAGGAGAAACTACAATTAGTGTTGTTTGCATTTTCATTGTATAAGTACCTGATGGATTGTGGTTATGTACCCATTCTGCAGCCGAAGCACCGTATTTGTATCTCTGCTGACCCTCAAAACTTCGTAAATATCAAGTTTTCGATCGTGAAATTTGTCGTATAGCTTCATAGAAACTCAACGTCAATTGTAGTTCCTACCGCATTAACATTTTTGACCCTAATTTTTTTTATCAGAAATGAAAGCAGTCACTTAACTGAGAGGCAAAAGCAGCAAACGTAAATATTAAAAAGGGTTGAGTAGAATCATCACGCTAACAGAAATAAAGTATAGTAGCTATGAACCGTTTGTTTCTAATACGACAGTTTTTTTACCAGACCTCCAAGGGCAAAAAAATTAATTTGTGAACAACGTTCCACACCTGTTTGACAAACTGAAAGTTGTAAATGCTTAGGCGTCAAGCTCATGGAGGACTACAATAAATTTACAGAAATAGAGGAATAGAAGCAATATGTCGCGCTTCAAATTGTACATTACTGGCAATTAAAATTGCTACACCACGAAGATGACGTGCTACAGAAACGAAGACAGGAAGAAGATGCTGTGATATGCAAATGATTAGCTTTTCAGAGCATTCACACAAGGTGTGCGCCGATGGCGTCACCTACAACGTGCTGACATGAAGAAAGTTTCCAACCGATTTCTCATACACAAACCGCAGTTGACCGGCGTTGCCTGGTGAAACGTTGTTGTGATGCCTCGTGTAAGGAGGATAAATGCGTACCATCACGGTTCCGACTTTGATAAAGGTCGGATTGTAGCCTATCGCGATTGCGGTTTATCCTATCGCGACATTGCTGCTCGCTTTGGTCGAGATCCAATGACTGTTAGCAGAATATGGAATTGGTGGGTGCAGGAGGGTAATACGGAACGCCGTGCTGGATCCCAACGACATCATATCACTAGCAGTCGAGATGATAGGCATCTTATCCACACGGCTGTAACGGATCGTGCAGCCACGTCTCGATCTCTGGGTCAACAGAAGGGGACGTTTGGAAGACAATAACCATCTGCACAAACAGTTCGATGACGTTTGCAGCAGGAGGGACTATCAGCTCGGAGACCACGGGTGCGGTTATCTTTGACGGTGCATCACAGACAGGAGCGCCTGCGATGGTGTACTCAACGACGAATCTGGGTGCAGGAATGGCAAAACCTCATTTTTTCGGATGAATCCAGGTTCTGCTTACAGCATCATGATGGTCGCATCCGTGTTTGGCGACATCGCGGTGAATGCACATTTCAGCAGGATAATGCACGACCGCATGTTGCAGGTCCTGTACGGACCTTTCTGGATACAGTAAATGTTCGACTGCTGCCCTAGCCAGCATATTTCCCAGATCTCCCACCAACTGAAAACGTCTGGTCAATGGTGGCCGAGCAACTGGCTCGTCGCAATACGCCAGTCACTACTGTTGATGAACTGTGGTATCGTGTTGAAGCTGCATGGGCAGCTGTACCTGTACACGCCATTCAAGCTCTGTTTGCCTCAATGCCCAGGCGTATCAAGGCCGTTATTAGGGCTAGAGGTGGTTGTTCTGGGTACTGATTTCTCAGATTCTAATCACCCAAATTGCATGAAAATGTCATCACTTGTCAGTTGTAGTATAATATATTTGTCCAATGAATACCCGTTTATCATCTGCCTTTCTACTTGGTGTAGCAATTTTAATGGCCAGTAATGTATCTGGTTATTGCCATAAGAGTCGCAGCATTCAGTAAGATTAATTGGCGTGCCATAATGATGTCTAACTTTCTGGTAACAGTATGGTCAGCGAACATCCTGTTGCAACTACAGAGGATGTCCATTCGATCTTTTACAGTGAGGTGACGGAAGTCTTGGGAAGTCTCCTCACATGGTGTCGCACCTCCATGTGGCCGACGTACTGCAGTAACTTGACGCGCCACGGGCTCAAGTCTTTGGAAGTACCCTAGACGTGATGCTTCTGTAGCGCCAATAATTGCGAAAGTGTTGCCGGTGCAGGATTTTCGTGCACGAATTGACCTCCCTGCAATGTCTCGTGCATATTCTATGGGTTTCATGTTGGATGGTCGGGATGGCCAAATCATTCGCTTGAACTGAACTGTCGAGAATGTTCTTGAACCCAATCGCGAAAAGTCGTGACCAGGCGCAGTAGCACACCGTCATCCATAAAAAAATTCCATCTTTGTTCGCCGACATAAAAGTCCATGAATGTAAACACAGCCACACCATTACGGAGCCACCAGCAACATCGACAATGCTTCGTTGGCCACTTGGATTCATGGCTGCGTGGGTTTTCCAATCTCGCATGCAACCGATGTCGTGCAGTTAGCAGAGGCACTCGCGTCCGTCGTGTGCTGCCATAGCCGATTAGCGCCAGATTCAGCTGCATTGTCCTAACGGATACGTCCCACACGGGTTTCTCCGGTTATTTCACGCGTTGTTGCATGTCTGTCAGCACTGACAAGTGTACGCAAACGCTGCTGCTCTCGGTCGTTAAGTGGAGCCCGTCGGCCACTGCGTTGTCCGTTGTGAGAGGCAAAGCCTGAAATCTGATAATCTCGGCACACACTATAGACTGTGGATCTCGGAATATTGAATCCCCCTAACGATTTCCGAAATCCGTCGTGCGACCATAATCACGTCGGAAAACTTTGCACGTGAATCACCTGAGCACAAACGACAGCTTTGCCGATACGTTTATACCTTGTGTACGCATACTAGCGCCATCCCGAGGCTATTCTTCGTCAGTGTGTGTATGGGGTGTGTCAAAAAGGAGTTTTTACAGTACTGAAAGGTCACCGATTTATTCATTTAACATACAGGCACGGTTTCTGTGTCAGTTTATAACAAAATAATCCCGTTTTCACGTTACGCCTAAACAGGTTCAATGTGACGTTCACCGATTATGCTGCACACAACTGACCTGGATTCCAAACCCGCTGTGGCGTGTCATGCGTAACTTGTTCAGTTCCGAGGTAGGTTACAACTCTGAGCTGCGGTTGGGTAGCCAGTTCGGGTGGCATCATTGATGAACCCCCAAAAGAAAAAGTCAGGAGGTGTCACCTCCAGTGCTCCAGTGCTCGTGAAGGCCACGCAACTGGTGCACCTGGGCCCACCCTCTTACCTGGAAAGCGAATATTCAGGAAATCTCATACATCAGAGAGGTAGTGTGCCGATGCGCCATCTAGCAGAACTTGTATGCAGCGTTGTCGGTCATCAGCGTCAATCTGGGACGATTCAGTTGATTTTCAGCATATCTAAGTACACTACGCCGTTGGTATAGTAGCTATGTCTTCGAAAAAGAAAGGACCGTAAATTTCACTCTCGCTCAGTGAACAAAACAAATTCAATATTTGGGGTATCATGTTCCTGTTTCAGATAGTCTCGTGTGTTTCCATTGCGCCATATCCTACAGTTGCTTAGTAGCTCCACCGCTTACGTGAGAAGTCGACTCATCACTAAGTACAGTCTTCTCGGTGGAGCTTCATCCAATCAGTGTATCATTTCCACCACAGTTGTGGTACCGTTATACACTTGGAAGGTCTGAGATGCAAGCGTTTTCTTAACGCACACAGAACTGTCATACGTGGGTCGCCCAGCTCTCGAGAAGCACACCAGGTGGATTTGTAGAACTGTTCCAAAGCTTCGTCTCCCTTGCTGTGCGGAGTCGTTAGGCGCATGAGCAAAACATGGTCTGTCATTTCTTAGCGACTAATCAGTTTCAATTATGAAACGTCCCCTTAGAAAAATTGTACATGACTGTGCTTAAACTGACACACAATATTTTTTTAGCGCAACGCAATCTGGCTTTCAATAATCCCTACAAAAGAATGGCCCTGACTGACATTAAACTATACCTTTCACAAATCACTTGCCTCACAAAAATCTTCGTTAGTCGAACTACTGCAATACAGCGAGCGCCACTACTGCCGGCTACATAAAAGATTGACTACTGAAGGCACTAGCTACTGATAGGCATAGTTAGCAAATGAAAGATTTTGGTAGAGAAAAAACAATGTATTTACCTCAATAGTGTTCAAAAGTCATAATGTATATAGCAGTTCATGACATCCAGTCTTACAAATTTCAAAACTCCATTTCTCTTCCGACATCCAACACTGCTGGCGGCTCACCTCCAACTGCGCAACGCTACGCGCTATTAACAGCCAACTGCCCAACACTACAATGGCAGACAACAATGCAAACTAGCCACAGACTGCACACAGCACAGCCAGTGATTTTTATACAAGGCGCTACGTGGCAGTTACCAATAAAAAAACCTAAACAGCCTACTTACACAATAAATCACTTAAGCCGCTCCCGAACACAAAGCCTACTGGGAGGATCTTTACCACACTACGCACGAAATCTCCCTAGTAGTTCCTCAGACTAGCCCAGACATACAAAAAGAAACTAGCAGGAGACTTCGGTTTACATACGTAGCAAGAGGAGATTAATAAAAAAAGGTTTTATTTACTTAGTAAAACATAACATACGTTGCGCAGTTGTTGCAGGTTTCGACTCTTCAAACCACACGCATAGTGAGCAAGCGCGGGGCTAATGAAGCCTGCATCTACTGCTAGGACTTCCGGTGGCGCGATTCTGCACTAGCGTACCACGCGAGTCAAAACTAGACCTAGTTTCCTTAAAGATGACGCAAAGATTTAGTCTGTAATTCGTATGAATAACATTGTACAAATTTTCAATTGTAAATTATCTTCCCATATGGCTCCCTGGGAGTAGGTAACACTCCGTTAGCCTTCGGAGAGCCACTCGTAACAAAACTCTACCATCTGGTGAGCAAGATGTATGAGACAGGCGAAATACCCTCAGACTTCAAGAAAAATATAATAATCCCAGTTCTAACCAAAGCAGATGCTGTCAGGCGTGGAAATTACCGACCCATCAGTTTAACAAGTCACGGCTGCAAAATACTAATTGACCTAGCAGTAAAGGAAACAAAAGAAAAATTTGGAGTAGGAATTAAAGTCTAGGGAGGAGAAATAAAAACTTCGAGATTTGTCGATAACATTGCAATTTTGGCACGCAGAAAAAAGACTTGCAAGAGCATTTGAACGGAATGGGGAGTATCGTGAAAGAAGAATATAAGATGAATATCAAGAAATGCAAAGCGAGAATAATGGAATGTAGTCGAATTAAGTCGGGTGATGCTGAGGGATTTAGATTAGGAAGTTAAAGTAGTAAGGGAGTTTTGTATTTGGGGAGCAAAATAACTGATGATGGTCGAAGTAGGCAGGATCTAAAATACAGACTGGCAATTGCAAGAAAAGCGTTTCTGAAGAAGAGAAATTTAACATCGATTATATATTTATGTATTAAGAAGTCGTTTCTCAAAGTATTTGTATGGAGTCCAGCCTTGTATGGAAGTGAAACATGGACGATAAATAGTTTAGACAAGTAGAGAATACAAGCTTTCGATATGTGGTGCTACAGAACAGTGCTGAAGATTAGATGGATATGTCACATAACTAATGAGGAGGAACCGAATAGAATTAAAGAGAAGAGAAATTTGTGATACAATCAGACCAAAAGATGGGATCGGTTAGTAGGATATATTCTCAGACGTCAAGAGATCACACATTTAGTACTGGAGGGAAGCGTGTGGGTTATAAATCGTAGAGGAACACCATGAGATGAATACAGTAAGCAGATTCAGAGCGTCGTAGGTTGCAGTAGTTACTCGGAGATGAGGCTGTCACAGGATATAGTGGCATGGAGGCCTCCATCATACCAGCCTTCGGACTGAAAACAACAATGGTTTAGACAGTGTGAAAAGTAGTGGTCCTATGACGCTTTCTTGGGTGTAGACACGAAGATACACATATCACTAAAGATTTATTTCCGATAAGAATTATATGCTGTGTTGGTGTCCGAGGAACTCTTAAATTCAACCAGGCAGTTGATCAGATATATTTATTACATATCTTTCAGGGTTCTGTGGTTCAATCTGTAAAAACTGTTAAGAATACTTCTTCTAAGGAACGGGTAACCTATAAAATTTAAATTTGACGCATAGTAAGGTCTATAGTACTTCAGGGATGTAAAAATTTTAAGCTTCTATGTCATATAAGGCCACATTCGGCCATTTATGTCAAAGATTTTGATATTTGAAAACTCACTTGCCAAAACCTATAGGGTGCTTCCCGTTGATATTGAATCATAAAATTCGGCAAGAAACAAGGTTCCATAGAAGAAAGTAAAGTAAAAAATTCGAAACTTGTTAAACTGTAACTATATTCCGTAAAAATTTCTTTCGTCCTTTGAACATGCATTGCCGTCATCTGTCAAAAGCGTAATAGATGAACGTTATTGCATGCAAACAAAAAATGTAAGTTGTTGTGGTGTTTTAGTAAGTAAATAAAGATTTCGATAAATTTTCTTGCACTACATATGTAAACTGGAGTCCCTTGCTGGCTTCTTGAGGAACTACTGTAGAGATTTTGATACGGTCTGAAATTCCCAGGACTAATATGTTGCCCGTATCAGTACCGATAAAAGACAAAAATCGTGGAGATTGTCGAGTCGCAGGATGGATGAATATAAAATTAAATTTCTTCGGAACTCTCGGTACAACAGATGTCCGGCAACGACAGCGGGAAAACTACAGTATAGATCAGATGGGGCACGCTTACCAACTGACTGCATGTAAACGAGTTCCTCAAAGCCACGGCACGCGGTAATAGGAACATTCTCGTCTCATCACCGCCGTATCAACTCTTACGTCGTACATCTGATGCTTGTGTTCGTCGGCGCTGTTATTAAAACAGCGCTGATAGATTTGCCTATTTTCTATAACACAATATTTCAAAACAATTCAAATATTATGAACAAAAATTACTTTTTTTTAAAAAAAGTTTATTTACAAACGAAAAATTTTAGCATTGGTACTATGGCTAATTGATATTTCAGTTTCTTTTGTCAGTTACAGTAAAAATAAATTTCAGAACTGAGACAAAATAAATATCGAAAAATACCAGTTATTCAGAACTAGCAGTAATTCACCGTAGATCGCTTCAGCAATGAAAGGTATCTAACGACTGGAAAAAGCGCAGGTCATTCCCGTTTTTAAGAAAGGCCGTAAGACAGATCCATACAATAATAGACCTATATCGTTGACGTCAATCTATTGTAGAATTATGGAACATGTTTTATGCTCAAGAATTAACACTGTTTTTAGAAAATGAACATCTCCTCTATAAAAATCAACATGGATTTCGCAAACAAAGATCTTCCGAAACACGGCTCGTTCTGTTCCGCCATGAGATTCACAGTGCAGTGGACAACGAGGCTCAGGTTAATGCCGTGTTCGTTGACTTCAGTGAGGCATCTGACACCGTCCCGAATTGCCGTTTAATCAAAAAAATACGAGCTTACGGAGTGTCGGAGCAGACATGAGATTGGATTAAAGACTTTCTCGCAGATTGAACTCAACACTTCGCTCTTAACGGAACAAAATCAACAGATGTAAAGGCAATATCCGGAGTACCAGAGGGAAGTGTAATAGGACGGTTGCTGTTCAGTACCAGAGCGAAGTGTAATAGGACGGTTGCTGTTCACAATATATGCACTACTTGCCATTAAAATTGCTACACCAAGAAGAGATGGAGATGATAAACGGGTATTCATTGGACAAATATATTATACTAAAACTGACATGTGATTACATTTTCACGCAATTTGGGTGCATAGATCCTGAGAAGTCAGTACCCAGAACAACCACCTCTGGCCGCAATAACGGCCTTGATACGCCTGAGCATTGAGTCAAACAGAGCTTGGATGGCGTGTCAGGTACAGCTGACCATGCAGCTTCAACACGATACCACAGTTCATCAAGAGTAGTGACTGGCGTTTTGTGACGAGCCAGTTGCTCGGCCACCATTGACCAGACGTTCTCAATTGGTGAGAGATCTGGAGAATGTGCTGGCCAGGGCAGGAGTCGAACATTTTCTGTATCCAGAAAGGCCCGTACAAGACCTGCAACATGCGGTCGTGCATTATACTGCTGAAATTTAAGGTTTCGCAGACATCGAATGAAGGGTAGAGCCACGGGTCGTAACACATCTGAAGTGTAACGTCTACTGTTCAAAGTGCCGTCAATGCGAACAGAACCTGACCGACATGTGTAACAAATTGCACCCCATACCATCACGCCGGGTGATACGCCAGTATGGCGTTGACGAATACACGCTTCCAAGGTGCGTTCACCGCGATGTCGCCAAACTCGGATGCGACCATCATGATGCTGTAAACAGAACCTGGATTCATCCGAAAAAATGACGTTTTGCCTTTCGAGCACCTAGGTTCGTCGTTGAGTATACCATCGCAGGCGCTTCTGTCTGTGATAAAACGTCGAGGGTAACCGCAGCCACGGTCTCCGAGCTGATAGTCCACGTTGCTGCAAACGTCGTCGAACTGTTCGTGCAGATGGTTGTTGTCTTGCAAACGTCCACATCTGTTGACTCAGGGGTAGGGACGTGGCTGCACGATCCGTTACAGTCATGCGGATAAGATGCCTGTCATCTCGATTGCTAGTGTTACGGGCCGCTGGGATCCAGGACGGCGTTCCGTATTACCCTCCTGAACCCACCGATTCCATATCCTGCTAACAGTCATTGGATCTCGACCAACGCGAGCAGCAATGTCGCGATACTATAAACCGCAATCGCGATAGGCTATAATCCAGTCGGAAACGTGATGGTACGCATTTCTCCTCCTTACGCGAGGCATCACAACAACGTATCACCAGGCAACGCCGGTCGACTGCTGTTTGTGTATGAGAAATTGATTGGAAACATTTCTCATGTCAGCACGTTGTACGTGTCGCAACCGGCGCGAACTTTGTGTGAATGCTCTGAAAAGCTAATCATTTGCATATCACAGCATCTTCTTGTCGGTTAAATTTCGCGTCTGTAGCACGTAATCTTCGTGGTGTAGCAATTTTATGGGCCAGTACTGTATAAATGGTGTAGTAGAGAGCTTAGGGTTCCCTTTAAGGCTATTCGCAGATGATATAGATGTCTATACCAAAGTAGCAACGCCAGAAGATAGTAAGAATTTGCAAAACGACCTGCAGGGAATTGAAGATTGGTGCAGGCTGTGGTGGTTGACCCTGAACGCAAGTAAATGTAACATATGCGCATACATATGAAAAGAAATCCCCTACTGTACAGCTACACTATTGACGACAAACAGATGGAGACAGCGTCTGCCGCAAAATATCTAGGCGTAACTATCCAGAGTGACCACATAAAACAGGTAGTGGGAAAAGCAGACACTAGACCCTGATTCATGGGAAGAACCTTAAGGAAATCCACGAAAGGAGTGGCTTATAAGGCACTTGTTCGCCCGATTCTCTAGTATTGTTCATCTGTCTGGGATCCCTATCAGGTAGTACTGAAAGAGGAGATAGAGAAGATCCAACGAAGAGCGGAGCGTTTCGTCACGGGATCGTTTAGCTGGCGAGAGAGCGTTACGGAGATGCTAAACGGACTCCACTGGCAGATCTTACAAGAGAGTCGTTGTGCATCACGGAGAGATTTGCTACAGAAATTTCGGGACAGGACTTTTCGGGAGGAGTCAGACAACGTATTACTTCGCCACACATACATCTCGCATTTGACCACGAGGAGAAAATGAGAGAAATTAGAGCCAATACAGAGGCTTACCGACGATCATTCTTCCCACGCACTGTTCGCGAGTGGAACAGGGTTGGAGGTACCAGATAGTGGTGCCGAAAGTACCCTCCGCAGTACCTGGTTTGCAGAGTATGATGTAGAGGTACCGGTCTTTCCCATCCGCACCATGTTATAGCGGCTAGAGCCGTTGCTGACGGCCGGTCGGAGCCGTTGCCCCCAGCTACACACACTGGAAGCTTTGTGGGTGCTGGAGCCCGCTATCGCCCGCTGGAGTTCTTTTCCGGCGGCCTATCTGTCGCCCAGTGGCCCCCGGCGACCTGGCTGTGGCTGCCGCTTGCGTCACCAGATAGCTGCCGCCTCCGGCTCGAACCTTTCACCCACCACGGGGCACTCGTCACTGCTGGCCACTTTCTGTGCGGGAACATTCTGTAGCCGCCTCCTCGTTCACTGGTTCCAACCTTCGACCGTAGATACTAGCAGGCTGGCCTTGCTGTACAGAAGCTGTAGAGCTGGTGTGGCTCCAACATAAACCACGTGACTGTTGGCAAAGCGTGGCGCGATTTCAAATCAGCGGTCTGCCATCCTATGTCTTGTATCGTATTTTCCCCATATTTCTTAATTTACCGCCAAACGCTTCCAACACAAATTACTTTATTTGAGAAAAATTATGCCAGAACTACATTTGGCCTGGATTTGTTCACAGTACCATTTATCAAATCTAACAAATACATCGAACGCCACTCTGGTGGGCAGCGTGACGAAATTACAAATAAACTATCAATTAAAGTAAAATGTCGTTAAAATTCTTTTAAACAGTAAGAGTGGGCTCGTGTTAAAACTTTAAACATTGGATTTTGAGATCTAGTCACTTATAAAAGAAAATGGGATATGGATATTATGTCAACTATAGGTGCCAAAATTGTCGACTTTAGGAGCAGATCCATTTTAGAGTATCAATTTTAGGTGCACTTCAAAGGTTCAGTTCACACTGTTTTTACAAAAGTTTAAACTATCAGTTTAAAAAGAAACGAAACGTGCTACAGTGCTATTCTAATACAATATTTTACACACATTGTAACAACATTCAGACTTACAGGCATTGGAAGCACAGATTTCAGAAGACGGTGCATCATCTAACGAACGCCTTCTAGTGTGTGGTTTACGGAGCTTAGGCCTCTTCGATTCATATGCTCCGGAAAGCAAAAAGTGTCGTGATAGCATCACTACTTGGGCAATTCCCTCTAGTCTTAGCTCTATAAAAACATCAGGATTAAAATTGACAGACACTGTAAATATAAATTATAAATATATATTGTAAATAATAACTAACGTATCAAAACACTTCTCCTCGAAGTGCTTCGAACAAAGGCGCGTATGTGCAGATGGCTTAAAGTTGTTCCGTTTCAGGACCTGTATTCAAAGCTGCCATCGGTTTTCAGCCTTAGGGAAACTGAGTAGGAACTTGAAACAATTATCACAGATACTTTCCAAAATGTCATATGAGTCTGACTTTACAGGCATCACTTTCAACACTTTAATTTACGTGATACTCTCTTTCAAGTGTAAAAAACATAAAGTCACTTCAGCAGATTTCAATAAACGCATCTGCACTATCATAGAAACAAAAGTGAAATGTAATGCCATTTCCCCCGACAAAACGCTGAGCACAGCCATAAGCGCAACACGAAACAACCATGTTTTGCCAACATTTTCGTGACTTCAGCCCAGAGATGTTGGAGCCACGAAAATGACGTCAGGGCCAGCCTGTTATATTTATGGTCGAAGGTTCCAACATACGCTTGACAACAAAACTAATACCTGGTGTAATCGCTCGTTGACAAATGCAAGCTCTTTGATGGATTACGTTGCAAGTTGAACAGCTGCACTTGTTTATATGAGATTGGTGCACAAGTACGTAGCGTTTTCGCATACGTTTAATAAAGACAACAGATACATGTAACAGAGACTTCTGTCATCAATGATATAGTCTCCTTGACTATTTACAACAGTCTGCCAACGCCGAGTTAACTTTCAGATTCCGCGACTGTAGAAACCACGTGGTTTGAAGCAAAGAACTCATCGAGCCTTTTCAGAGCGCATTTTCATCCGGAAAGGAAGTTCATTGAATGTTGTTAGATACAGAGACGAAAAGGTGAAAATCTGAGGACGCAAAATCAGTTGAGTAACGTGAGAGCGGAATGACTTCGCACCCCAGCTCTTGTATAGTAATCTTCCGCCAGTTTAGCAGAATTTGGACGGATGTTATCGTGGATTAGAATAACTTCACGCAGTCTTCCTGGTCGTTGTTCTTGGATTGCGTCTGCAAGACATCACAGTTGTTGATAAATGTCAGCAGTGACGGTTACACCTCGGGGAAGTAATTCGTAGTACCTCACACAGCCGTCGATCCACAAGATGCAGAACATTATATTACCATATTTCGTGGATATTCGCGTGTAATTGTAAAGGGTGTTGCTGCTTTGGTTGGCCTCAACTTTTCCATTCCTTTATTTTCATTTGCTCTACTTTTCTTTTGCTCTCGCTCTACTTTTCTTTTGCTCTCGCTCTACTTTTCTTTTGCTCTCGCTCTACTTTTCTTTTGCTCTCGCTCTACTTTTCTTTTGCTCTCGCTCTACTTTTCTTTTGCTCTCGCTCTACTTTTCTTTTGCTCTCGCCCTACTTTTCTTTTGCTCTCGCCCTACTTTTCTTTTGCTCTCGCCCTACTTTTCTTTTGCTCTCGCTATACCTTTCTTTTGCTCACGATTGTTTATCAACGGGTGTGATGCTAAACCAGCCACGCAACACACGCCAGAAGTGTACGAGGTTGCTTTGGTAAGTCTGGTATATTTCGACGACAGAATGGAACACTGTTGCTTTGACGCCATGGTCGGTAAGCTTGAATATTCTGAGGATCATACAGATGATGTCAAAGTACAGTTCTATTCTGGCGTAAGCACAAGCACCGGCACTAAGACGAAGAACACAAGAGTAGAGAAGGCTGTGACGCGACGTCAGCCAATAGCTGGCTGACTAGGACAGCACCAGGACACGAGCGTCCTCTACAAGAAGAGAATATAAGCGCCGTTCCTGCCAGCCTAAGGGGCACAGTACTAGACCGACACTAGCAGACCAGGACAGTAGAAGACGCACACGAGAAGAGCCGTCATCCTGACTATTATACTGAGACAAGTGGTTAGACGCTGGGCTCGCATTCGGGAGGACGACGGTTCAATCTCACGTCCGGCCATCCTGATTTAGGTTTTCCGTGATTTCTCTAAATCACTCCAGGCAAATGCCGGGATGGTTCCTCCGAAAGGGCACGGCAGACTTCCTTCCCCATCCTTCCCTAAACCGATGAGACCAATGACCACGCTGTCTGGTCCCCTTCCCTAAAAAAAAAACAACTACTATACTGAGACAAGTGCCTTACATAAATTCCTTACATGGACATTGTATATAGCGACGGACACTGTTTGCATGTCGCCCATCGGTAGCGACTCGCTCTTCTAATATAAAGTTGAGTATTGTCAATCTTCTTTATTGTAATAAAAGCTATTAATGTGATTTGCTTGAATTGTCGTGTAGCTATCCGAGAAATCAGCATCCTATAGGCACCCTATAAGAGACGAGTGGGCAGAAGCCCACAAATTCAGCCGTCAGTGTGTTGACTGCGATTGAAAATGGAAGAAGAGCGTTTCGTGCTGTTATTGTACATTCTCTTTTGAAATGTTGGACTGTCGCACAAATCAAAACAGATCTGGATGAAGTACACGAAGACCTTGCACCATCACTGAAGCCCATTTACTTTGGAATTAACTACTTTAAACGTGATCGGACAAGCGCTTGAAGACGAAGCGCGCTCTGGCGGTCCAGTTGAGGTCACCATAAAGGAAATGATTTACAGCATCCATGACATGGTAATGTAAGATAGCCGAATAAAAATTCTTGAGATTATTAAGACTGTAGGCCTTTCAACTGATCGAGTGCACAATATCCTGCTTGGAGAAATTGCCTATGAAGGAGGAGTCTAAGAGATGGGTGCCAAGATTGCTCGACCAAAATAGCATCCTTCACATTTCAACACAATGTCTGGCGATCTTTAATCCCAATCTG
The DNA here is from genome assembly GCF_023897955.1 of Schistocerca gregaria. Classification (NCBI taxonomy): domain Eukaryota; kingdom Metazoa; phylum Arthropoda; class Insecta; order Orthoptera; family Acrididae; genus Schistocerca; species Schistocerca gregaria. The sequence continues at coordinate 214,868,938 of NC_064928.1, read as the reverse complement.
CAAGACTTTCTGCTCCAATTTGTGACTGTCAATGCGGCCTGGATCCACCATCACTCGATAAAAGGGCTGTTTCACAAGAATAATGCACCAGCCCAGCCGGCCTCTGTGGCCGAGCGGTTCTAGGCCCTCCAATCCGGAACAGCGCTGCTACTACGGCCGCAGGTTCGAATCCTGCCTCGAGCATGGAAGTGTGTGATGTCCTTAGCTTAGTTAGGTTTAAGTTCTTCTAAGTCTATGGGACTGATGACCTCAGATGTTAAGTACCATAGTGCTTAGAGCCATTTGAACCATCTCTACAGCTACATCCATTCTCCGCAAGCCACCTGACGGTGTGTGGGGGAGGGTATCTTGAGTACCTCTATCGGTTCTCCCTTCTCTTCCAGTCTCGTATTGTACGTGGAAAGGAGGATTGTTGGTATGCCTCTGTGTGGGCTCTGATCGCTGTGATTATATCGTCATGGTCTCTTCGCGAGATATACGGAGGAGGGAGCAATATGCTACTTGACTGCTCGGTGAAGGTATTTTTCTCGAAACTTTAACAAAAGCCCGTACCGAGCTACTGAGCGTCTCTCCTGGAGAGTCTTCCACTGGAGTTTATCTATCATCTCTGTAACGCTTTCGCGATTACTAAATGATCCTGTAACGAAGCGCGCTGTTCTCCGTTGGATCTTCTCTATCTCTTCTGTCAACCCTATCCGGAACGGATCCCACACTGCTGAGCAGCATTCCAGCAGTGGGCGAACAAGCGTACTGTAACCTACTTCCTTTGTTTTCGGATTGCATTTCCTTAGGATTCTTCCAATGAATCTGTCTGGCATCTGCTTTACCGACGATCAACTTTATATGATCATTCCATTTTAAATCACTCCTAAAGCGTACTCCCAGAAAATTTATGGAATTAACTGCTTCCAATTGCTGACCTCCTATATTGTAGCTAAATGATAAGGGATCTTTCTTTCTATGTATTCGCAGCACATTACACTTGTCTACATAGAGATTGAATTGCCATTCCCTGCAGTATGCGTCAATTCGCTGCAGATCCTCCTGCATTTCAGTACAGCTTTCCATCCCATCCTACACTTGATAGCTAACAGTACCGAAAGTGGGCTTTAGTTCCTCTTGAAACCTTTTCACCAGACTTACCTCCATGGCACTTCTAGCTGTTCCCTAACTTTAAACGTTGGCGTGGTGCGACAAAATTTTCATCAAGTTAGGAAGTGATAGTTGTAGTCAACGAGTGTCTTTCAGAGTTTGACATAATCTGTGTTTCCGATGGGATGACAAAGCTGGAGGATCGCCGGACCAATTGTGTACCCTCCAAAAGGGGACTGTGGAGAAGATTAGATTAGTACTTGTTCTATAGATCATGAATACGACACTTCGTAATGATGTGGAACGTGTCAGGTCAATAACAGGTGTCTATACAAGATACTACATTGTTGTTGCTGTGGTCTTCAGTCCTGAGACTGGTTTGATGCAGCTCTCCATGCTACTCTATTCTGTGCAAGCCTCTTCATCTCCCAGTACCTACTGCAGCCTACATCCTTCTGAATCTGCTTAATGTATTCATCTCTTGGTATCCCTCTACGATATTTACCCTCCACGCTGCCCTCCAATACTAAATTGATGATCCTCTGACGCCTTAGAACATGTCCTACCAACCGATCCCTTCTTCTAGTTGTGCCACAAACTCCTCTTCTCCCCAATTCTATTCAATACCTCCTCATTAGTTATGTGATCTACCTATATAATCTCCAGCATTCTTCTGTAGCACCACATTTCGAATGCTTCTATTCTCTTCTTGTCCAAACTATCGTCCATGTCTCACTTCTATACATGGCTACACTCCATACAAATACTTCCTGACACTTACATCAATACTCGATGTTAACAAATTTCTCTTCTTCAGAAACGCTTGTCTTGCCATTGCCAGTCTACATTTTATATCGTCTCTACTTCGACCATCATCAGTTATTTTGCTCCCCAAATAGCAAAACTCCTTTACTACTTTAAGTGTCTCATTTCCTAATCTAATTCGACTACACTCCATTATCCTCGTTTTGCTTTTGTTGATGTTCATCTTAAACCTTCTTTCAAGACACTGTCCATTCCGTTCAACTACTGTTCCAATTCCTTTGCTGTCTGACAGAATTACAATGTCATCGGCGAACCTCAAAGTTTTTACTTCGTCTCCATGAATTTTAATACCTACTCCGAATTTTCCTTTACTGCTTGCTCAATATACATATAGAATAGCATCGGGGAGAGGCTACAACCCTGTCTGACTCCCTCCCCAACCACTGCATCCGTTTCGTGCCCCTTGATTCTGATAACTGCCATCTGATTTCTGTACAAGTTGTAAATAGCCTTTCGCTCCCTGTTTTTTTACCCTGCCACCTTCAGAATTTGAGACCGAGCGAGGTGGCGCAATGGTTAGCACACTGGACTCGCATTCGGGAGGACAACGGTTCAATCCCGTCTCCAGCCATCCTGATTTAGGTTTTCCGTGATTTCCCTAAATCGTTTCAGGCAAATGCCAGGATGGTTCCTTTGAAAGAGCACGGCCGATTTCCTTCCCAATCCTTCCCTAACCCGAGCTTGCGCTCCGTCTCTAATGACCTCGTTGTCGACGGGGCGTTAAACACTAACCACCACCACCACCACCACCACCACCACCACCACATCAGAATTTGAGAGAGAGTATTCCAGTTCAGTCCTGCTTTGTCTAAGTCTACAAACGATAAAAATGTAGGTTTGCCTTTCCTTAATCTTTCTTCTAAGATATGTTGAAGGGTCAGTATTGCCTCACGTGTTCAAACATTTCCACGGAATGCAAACTGATCTTCCGCGAGGTCGGCTTCTACCAATTTTTCCATTCGCCTGTAAAGAATTCGCGTTAGTATTTTGCAGCTGTGACATATTAAACTGATTGTTCGGTAATTTTCACATCTGTCGACACCTGCTTTCTTCGGGATTGGGATTATTATATTCTTCTTGAAGTCTGAGGGAATTTCGCCTGTCTCATACATCTTGCTCACCAGGTGGTAGAGTTTTGTCAGGACTGGCTCTCACAAGGCTGTCAGTACATTACACAAAATATTACATGACACTTAATATTTTTAATTTTTTGTTTTGGGTGGGGGGAGGGGGGGTGAGGGTCTTTGACTATATTCAAAAATTTATCTAATGAGTAGGAGTAGTTGCCATACAGAAATACTTTTAATTTCCTTTTAAATGCTCTATGGCTGTCTGTCAGACTGAAGGTGAGTTGTTTACGAGACTCTTTTTTTCTTGCTTTTGTACCAGATTTATCACACATCCTGGTGAACTGGGTTTGTTGGACGGTGTGGTACCGGGACAAATTTGAAGCCGCTAGCGTTGCGTGAGTGTGGACAGGCAGTGCACCCCTCTGGCAGGTGGTGAGTCGTTGGCGACACGCAAACACGTTGTCCTGCGGGCTCAGCCAGTTGTGACGTCAGAACCACGGCGGCGCGGCTTGCCGTCTGAGTCATTGTCGGCGCCCGGAAATCTGCAGCGCTAGTGAGTACACAGCAGCCAGGTGAAACCACTGCGTGAGGGCAGCTGACTCACTGCGGAAGGTGCGTAGCTCCCACATTCACGCTTCTGGCTCCTCGTGACAGCAGTTAACACAGGCCGTTAAACTCTTCACCTGTGGTGCACGAGCGCAAAACGACCACTCACGTAAACATTCAGACACTGCTTAATACTAGCTTTTGCGACACACTGCGCCTGTGCTTCAAAGAAAATAGGGTACACGGAAATGAGTTGTTCATGCCCCTGTTCGACAGCGTCAACACCACAGGAAGTGGTCTAGTGGCTAGCGTTGCAGCCTCTGGATCACGAAGTCCTGGGTTCGACATTACACCATACTGGGCGTCCCATATGATTTCTCGTCGGTCTTATACAGGCTGTTACAAAAAGGTACGGCCAAACTTTCAGGAAACATTCCTCACACACAAAGAAAGAAAATGTTATGTGGACATGTCTCCGGAAACTTTCCATGTTAGAGCTCATTTTATTACTTCTCTTCAAATCACATTCTACATCTACATCCATACTCCGCAAGCCACCTGACGGTGTGTGGCAGAGGGAATGGAATGGAAACACACAGCAACAGAACGTACCAGCGTGACTTCAAACACTGTTACAAGAAATGTTCAAAATGTCCTCCGTTAGCGAGGATACATGCGTCCACCTTCCGTCGCATGGAATCCCAGATGCGCTGATGCAGTCCTGGAGACTGGCGTATTGTACCACAGCCGTCCACAATACGAGCACGAAGAGTCTCTACATTTGGTACCGGGATTGCGTAGACAAGAGCTTCCAAATGCCCCCATAAAAGTAAGTCAAGAGGGTTGAGGTCAGGAGAGCGTGGAGGCCATGGAATTGGTCCGCCTCTACCAATCCATCGGTCACCGAATCTGTTGTTGAGAAGCGTAAGAAACACTTCGACTGAAATGTGCAAGAGCTCCATCGTGCATGAACCACATGTTGTGTCGTACTTGTAAAGGCACATGTTCTAACAGCACAGGTAGAGTATCCCGTATGAAATCATGATAACGTGCTCCATTGAGCGAAGATGGAAGAACTAAAATGAGCTCTAACATGGAAATTAAGCGTTTCCGGACACATGTCCACATAACATGTTTTCTTTATTTGTGTGCGCAGAATGTTTCCTCAAAGTTTGGCCCTACCTTTTTGTAACACCCTGTATACTCTCGTTAACAACTGATGTATTGTTGCCTATTCTGAACTCGGTATTTACAATTCCGGAAGTTGTTGATCGTTACAAAAAAACTTTATCATCTGGTGGTCAAAACTGAAATCCATAGAATTTGATACGAAGACAATTACGTATCTCTTGTTCTCATCGAAAAATTAGTGAAATCATAAGAATAAACTATGCTAACTACATTTTTGTTAATTACACTGTAACTGCATTACCCCAAGTGTACCTACCATGTTCGTGTTTCAAAATGAAACGGTTCAAATGGCTCTGAGCACTATGGGAATTTAACATCTGTCGCCGTCAGTCCCCTAGAACTTAGGTTAGTTAGGCTTAAGTAGTTCTAAGGACATCACACAGACATCCATGCCCGAGGCAGGATTCGAAGCTGCGACCGTAGCGGTCACGCGGTTCCAGGCTGAAGGGCCTAGAACCGCCCTGTTTCAAATATGGGGGCATTATTTTTTGGTGTGAACAGAATTTCAATAAAACAGCAGCCCAAATAAGCACATTTTTACATTGATAATCTAGTTCTATGAATTATGGTTATTAGGAGGTAATTACATGTTATGTTAGCCAGTAGGGTAGCAAGCTGACTGTATGAGCAATAGGGTCGTTAAAAGTTTCAACCATTATAATTACGGTATATTTGGCAGCTCTTTTGTAATTCGATCCTTCGTAAATCAAAAGCCCTAGGCTGCAATTAAATGACTTGACAATACATGTTCCTACCAATCGAACGTACCTAATGTCCCGGAATACGCTGACATGAAGTTGTTGAAAATTACGTTACAGACTTCAAAAGCCGAAATTACTTATGTGGGTCCTACCTAATGACGTATAATTATGCAATTCAAATTAGCTTCGAAATCTTACGAAAGTGAGCTGTTACGTCTCAGTCTTCAGCATCTGGCGTGACGTTTCAATTTAAAACTTCTTTACTACTAACTCAATTCACAACACATGCATACGTATGCCACTGAATGTACCTGCAAAACTATGTTAATGTAAGACACACAGTTCAGAAGATATGACTTCATAAAACGCTGAAGTGCGGAAAAAACTAGCTTTTATTTAAAATGGGGCCCAAATTACCCACGCTATATTCACCCAGTGTTTGATTAAGAGAGCATATACCGACTTCAAACAAGCTTTTTAACAGAATCTTAAGCTGTTTTGTAATGGCAGTCAGATTACATGGGTTGACAGAGGGGGGGGGGGGGGGGGGGGATGAATTACTGACCCTCCTTGGAAATTACCTGTACGGGGAAAAAATTTTCAATCTTCAGGAGGGGAGAATGATGCAGATCTTGAAGGGCTGATGTCAGGTCAGTTGTTACATACGCATAAAGAAGATTCCTATTTCATTATCTCATTTGTTACACCAGCACCAATAATCGAAAATACGAAATGTGTAGAAGAATGTGTACCACGATATTAATGAAATTCTTTCACTCTGAAACTTTAGTTCAACCGAGAGACGTGATAAGACTGATTAAACTAATTTCAAACATCCTATTTGAAACAGTAATTAATGTAACGTACCAGCATACGTTAATAAATGCTACTGACTAGCGGTAACTGACTCAAATCTTCCGCACAGCGCCCAGAGCAATAATCGACACAACAATAATTTTAAAAATGCAAGAAAGTGACGCGTGATAATACACGATTCTCACAAGTTGGACCAGTCTGGGCTGTAGTAACATGATCCGTCTCATTTGAAATGCCGCTACCGTTCCTGCGTTCGTTGGGCAGTGTTATCGCAGGCTTTCACCAAATGAGCTTGGCGCCAAACAAATAGGATTTCTCAGGGGGAGTGGTCACTATAATAAAACGAGTATTCGGAGCAAAAAAGTGTAGTGAACATGGGCTTTAAAATGCATACCTTGTGAGCTATGAATATTTGTTCTTCATCACTAATGTGAAACATCTCTCGTAGTGCACAGATCCTCGAAGCTTCTAAGCTACGCCTATTAGAGCCCCTGTTTATTAGACTATTTGGCTTACATGATAGTTCCTATCGTATCATTAAATACTGACCATTGTTACTGGGACTCACAACATAAACGTGGCTGGGAGATGTGACGTCCCCTCTCCCCTTTTGTTGCCGCTGTTAATGTTGGGCCGCTGCTGCTACAGCTCGGTCGGTGGAATGGAGGCGAGACGCGCAGTGGTGGTCTCCGTCGGATAACGGCGAACACCACCTGAAAACCTCTAAAGAAAATTGTTCCTCTCGTAATGTATGAAAGTCCGTTTGCGAGTCGGCACAGTCTTTTCGGGGACGCGAACTGCTGATTTTAAATGTCTATTATGGTTTTATGATGATTTGCTACGCCCGGTTATTTATTTATTACCTTATTGAGTGAATCATTCACCACCGGCGTCGTTTCACACCACTGAAGCTTGGAAAAATTCATTTGCGGTTCAGTATCAGTAGTTGTTGTTGCGTTGCTAGGCAGAATTGTTCGCTACGGCACGACGCAAATCCAAAGATAATCTATAATGCTATCTTGCTTTCGTGCGTCGTGATACTATTTCGGCAAAACACTCCTTTCAAAACTCAATGTTCATCAAGTCATTCTTTCAGTTAAAATGTTCACAGTTAATTAATTCTGATTGTGAATTATCACACAGTTCAATTAGTGATGGAGCCAACACGTGAGATTAGCATAACTGACGAACAGTTGTATTGTTCCTTCTTAGCAATTAGTTTATTATCTTCAAACCACACGCACACCGATGGATCAGATCAATTACGATTCTTTTATATTCGGTGATCGTGACAATTACGACAACTTTTACAATCGGCGAATTTGTGTTGTCTTCGTGTGGTCGTATTAATGTTTCTACTTCAGGCTAATCAGGTATTGCACTCTTCGATACTATGTCCATTCTTCGTTGTAACTGTTCACTTTGATGAAGGTTGAGTCCAACAATAATATCTCCAATTATTCAAGTTTTTTAACGTGTCGTACACTATCAGAACATCACTTCAGTTCAAGTTCTCAGTGGTGGTTGAGCGGTTCTAGGCGCTACAGTCTGGAACCGCGCGATCGCTACGGTCGCAGGCTCGAATCCTGCCTCGGGCATGGATGTGTGTGATGTACTTACGTTAGTTAGGTTCAAGTAGTTCTAAGTTCTAGAGGACTGATGACCACAGATGTTAAGTCCCATAGTGCTCAGAGCCATTTGAACCATTTTGAACCAAGTTCTCAAGTCAGAATAACTGAGAACGATGTCCGCGCATCTCTATCACACAACATTTTTTTTAAAAAAGAAACAATCTCGTAGTGTTCCGTTAGTAGTACTGTAACAAACGCTCCTCTCTCTCTCTCTCTCTCTCTCTCTCTCTCTCTCTCTCTCTCTCTCTCTCTCTCTCTCTCTCTATCGACTTGATAGCAAGCAAGCTAGCTAGCAAGCGACTAACACATTTTCATGATCGAGCATTGTAGACGCATTGAATTTCCTTTTCGCCGCATTTACAACTCTCTTTAACAATAAATGTTACTCTGACCGACATTTTACTTTGGACTTAATTAGCGTCGTACTGATTTGCGGTTATTAGTAAGATGTTTGATAGTTAATTAAGAATAGCCTTACTTTCTTTCCAGCTTTGTATCATGATAGACTCAGTAGTTATTGAAATTGGTGTTCATTAAAACTTTAAGGTGTTATATTATTGTCAAAGTCGTCGTGTGTGTCAGGATTACACTGTTCCTTACTTCAAACTATCATGACGTTCTTACCTGGGTTTTCGGGTTTCTTGGGGTGTTACAGTGAGAACCTTCCCCCATTTCCCAAAGAAATAGTTATGGTTACGAGAAAGCATTCTAGCACTGACGGAAAAAGAAAAATCTCAACACTAAAGAGAAGTTATGCGACGAAAACAAATTTCGGAGGCCTTTCTGTACATCTTCGTCCGTAAAGGAACAAATACGCCATTAACACCACAGAGTTCCAACGAGGTTGTGTAATAGGGCTACGAGGGGCTGGATGTTCCTTCTTCGATATTACAGAAAAACTTAGCAGGGATACAGCCAGTGTAGATGACTACTGGCAGAGGTGATCACGGGAATGTCCGGTCGCAAGAAGACCGGGCTCGGGACAGCCACACAGCACTACCAGGAGGGAAGACCATTGTCTACATGTACATGATTACTCTGCAATTCACGCTTAAGTGCCTGGCAGAGTGTTCATCGAACCGTTTTCATACTTCTATTCTACCATTCCACTCTCGAATGGCATGTGAGGAAAAAGCAACTCCTAAATCTTTCCGTTCGAGCTCTGATTTATCTTATTATGATGATCATTTCTCCCTACGTAGGTGGGCGTCAACAAAATATTTACGTATTCTGAAGAGAAAGTTGGTGTGCATTTTCCCGCGCCGCGGCGCGCTTCCGCAGACCGCGACCCGTTTCTCCAGCAGAGGGCTCTGGTATTCGACGCCGTCTACGATTGGTCTTCGATGACGTTATGCCCCGCTGACGCCTGCGCTGTTCTAGAAAGCCAACATATAAATTGGCGAGCTTCTCAGCGACGTGACAGTAGCACCTGAAGATGGCGGGCAGTTGTCTCGCTGAAATATTGTGCGGTTTCTACAATATTATCCGGCGTAATTCCCGGGAACCTATCAAGGAGAAAGTTGGTGATCGCAATTTCATAAACATATCTCGCCGTAAAGAAAACCGCCTTTGTTTCAGTGACTGCCACCCCAACTCGCGTATCATATCAGTGAGACTCTCACCCCTATTGCGCGATAACAAGAAACTAGCTGCCCTTCTTTGCACTTTTTCGATGTCCTCCGTCAATCCTACCGCGCAGCAATATTCCAGCAGAGGACGGACAAATGTAATGTAGGCTGTCTCTTTAGTGGGTTCATCGCATCTTCTAAGTGTTCTGCCAACAAAGCGCAGTCTTTGTTTCGCCTTCCCCGCAATATTATCTATGTGGTCTTTCCAATTTAAGTTGCTCGTAATTGTAATTCCTAGGTATTTAGTCGAATTGACAGCTCTTAGATGTGTACGATTTATCGTATACCTAAAATTTATCGGATTTCTTATAGTAGTCATGTGGATGACCTCGCACTTTTCTTTGTTTAGTGCTAATTGCCACTTTTCGCACCACACAGAAATTCTCTCTAGGTTATTTTGTAGTTGGAATTGATCGTCTGATAATTTTACTAGACGGTAAATTACAGCGTCATCTGCAAACAATCTAAGGGGGCTGCTCAGATTATCACTTAGATCATTTATACAGGGTGAAAAATATTTAAACCGACAAACTCTGGAAGGTAGTACGGGGACATGAAAACAAATATTTTTCCCTAATGTCATTTTTCCCTATGAGGATTATTTAAACCGTCGGAGGCCGTATTATGCCATTCAGCTGTTAGAGGGCGTATTACGCTCTTCACCTGTAGGCAACTGCTGTCCACCAGTGTAGCAGTGCATTGTCTCTGTTTACTAATGGAGCAATACACCTGGAGTGAGTACACTGATATGGTTGGTGCGTACTACGTAGCGCACCACAACGGACGAGTTGCACAGCGGGTTTATCAACAACAATATCCTAATCGCCGTATCCCGCATCATGCAACATTTGTTGCTGTGTACCAACGTCTGCGTGAGACCGGGTCATTTAGCAGATTACCTGGACAGGGACGCCGTCGCACGGTAAGAACGCAGCAATTTGAGGAAGCTGTCTTGCAGCATTTGGAGCGGGATTCTTCAGTCAGCACTCGTCCAATTGCACATAACATGGGGACGAATCAGACGAATGTAAGAACAGTCCTTAGAGAGCAATTGTTACGTCCATTTCACTTACAGCGTGTCCACAACCTGGAACCAGTTGATTATCCACCCAGAGCACAGTTTTCGCATTGGTACCTGGAACAAGGTGAAATGCATTCTACATTTCCATCCTGTGTGTTGTTTACCGATGAAGCAACATTCGGGCGTGATGGAGTCTTCAACATGCACAATTCGTATGTCTGGAGTGAGGATAACCCACATGCCACAGTTACTAGCGCTCAACAAGTGCGGTTCTTCGTTAATGTGTGGGTCGGTGTTGTTGGGGACTGCTCAATTGGGCCGCATCTGCTACCTAAGCCATTAAACGGCAGGCACTATTACAATTTTCTCGCCATAGCATTGGCAGAATCGCTGGAAGACGTCCCGCTCCCTACAGGACAACGCATGTGGTTCCAACATGCCAGGGCGCCGGCACATTTCAGTCGGCGCGTGCGTCGATTCCTGAACCGACAGTTCCCAGGAACGTGGATTGGCAGAGGTGGTCCTGTACCATGGCCTGCTCGATCTCCAGGTATGTCCCCTCTGGACTTTTTTATGGGGGAGAGATGCGCAACCTCGTTTACGCAACTCCTGTTGCATCAGACGAGGATCTGGTTGCCCGGATAGTAACAACAGCAGCAGCAGCAGGAACAATTCAGGATAGTCCTGGGGTTTTTGCCCGTGTCAGACAGAATATGAGCCGACGGTGTAACCTTTGTTAATATGTCAATGGAGGCATTTTTGAACATCTACTGTAATTGAAATTGGGTTCTGTTAATGTATTGTCTCTTGGTCATATAAAATGGAGAAAGTGTCTGTTGGTTTAATTAATTTGCCGCCAGAGAAAACTTCGTGTACCGGTTTAAATACTACCCATAGTAAAAAAAGACATCAGGGAAAAATATTTGTTTTGATGTCCCCTACAACCTCCCAGAGTTTGTCGGTTTAAATACTTTTCACCCTGTATATTCCTATCGTGTTCAGCGCATGGCTCTGGTGCATCGTTCCCGTATCTCGTGGTCGTGCGGTGGCTTTCTCGCTTCCCGTGCCCGGGTTCCCGGGTTCGATTCCCGGCGGGGTCAGGGATTTTCTCTGCCTCGTGATGGCTGGGTGTTGTGTGTTGTCCTTAGGTTAGTTAGGTTTAAGTAGTTCTAAGTTCTAGGGGACTGATGACCATAGATGCTAAGTCCCATAGTGCTCAGAGCCATTTTTTGCTGCATCGTATTCCATCTGCAGCGGCAGTTGGCAACCCAGTGACACAGCGAACTGCTGCAGATCGGTTACTTCAGGGGCAGCTCCAAGCTAGACGCTCTCTGGCCAGCATTCCACTGACCACAAATCGCCGCCACTTGCGACATCTGTGGTGTCAAGCAAGGTCTCATTGGAGGGCAGGGTGGAGGTCTGTTGTGTTTTCTGATGAAAGCTGGTTCTGCGTCGATGCCAGTGATGGCTGTATTGGTAACGAGGAAGCCAGTTGAGGACCTGCAACCAACCTGTCTGCGTACTGGACCTATACGCGGAGTTATGGTTTGGGGTGCGGTTTCATATGACAGAACGCGTACTCTCGTGAGTATACGATGTACCCTGACTCCAAATTTATACTTCAGTCTGGTATTGAAGAAATTTGAGGGTCCTAGACTTCAAAATGGTTCAAATGACTCTGAGCACAATGAGACTTAACTTCTGTGGTCATCAGTCCCCTAGAACTTAGAACTACTTAAACCTAACTAACTTAAAGACATCACACATATCCATGCCCGACGCAGGATTCGAACCTACGACAGTAGCAGTCGCGCGGTTCCGGACTGAAGCACCTAGAATCGTCCTAGACTTCCACTGCTAAGCTGTTAACCACCGCACGAACTGGTACACACATTTTTCCTTTCCTTGTAAGCACACCGAAACGGCTAAAATATATCTGCGAAACGTAAAGAACCTGTGCCGATAAGAAAACTCTTACTCATTCCCTTGTTGTAAATACACGTACCTTCCTGCTCGTTAACAAAGTCAATAAAAAGTGAAACTAGTACAGTTTTCCCATAATTGTAAACAGAAAAAAACTCCGTTGCTACATTTTCATGCAACACAACTGCCAGAAGCCGAAATCCTTATGTGAGAAACAGATTTCCTCCGACGTTTCCAAGGCCTGAGTCGATTTCGCTCGTTTGGTCAAATATCAGATCTCCGAGCATCTGTTTTGCACGAATGGTCTCTGGAAATCAGCTTATCAGCTTTCCTTTAATCGGCTCGATGGCTGAGGGAGATACCTTCTTAATTAGTCCAATATTTCTACTTATCCTACGTTGTGCAAAATGTCACTGCATCCAGATTAGCCGACACTTTGCGAAGGAAGTGGGGACCTGGCGAGCAAAGCACGTTTTAGAAACGGAGCATTTACGTGGGAGCGGGTGTCGAATGTGGAGGAAGAAACACATCAAATAAAACTGTACTTGTAGTATCTACTGTATATAGGAATCGCACTGTTTTAGGCAGGCAATCAGATACAGCTTTAAAATATTTTTGAAAAGTCATTATTCAACAATTAGCTGTAAATCACTTCTCTATTAAAAATAAGTTTGGTATTAATAAAAGGAAAGTTTGTCGCTTATTACAGTGATTCTCTGCCTGTGGGGGACGCCTCACCCCTCCCCGTTAGAGGGGTGTGTGAGATAACACTAAACTACTTGACGGTGGTATCTGTTCTTCCAGACATGCCCGAAAGAACAGATACCATCTTCATACAGTCACGGCTAACCAGCCATTGACGTTCATCTGTGCTGGATATACACGCATTACCCGAACTGTTACGGGACTCTGTAAGATTGTCTGCCGCGAGTAATGAGTGTATTGGGCAGGGGCACTACAAATGTAGTGCGTGGACCTTAAGTTGGGAATGTGTGTCTCAAAGGGAGCGTGCAAGGGATAAATCCATGCAGTCGCACTCTCCTATGTGCCCTCGTTGGCTCAGATGGATCTCTCACGTCGCACGATTCTTTGTTGATTTTAGTTATGTTCAGTTACAGATAGCTTCTACAAGAATCCCTACTACCCGCGAGATATATAGATACTTGCGGCCTCATCGTGGCAGCAATGTTGTCGAACTTGTAACCTCTCAACAGAAAAATTCCGTAACCTCCCAACAGTAAAAATATAATTATTTAATTCACATTGAGTGTAACTACCCAACAGGTAAATTCCGTAACCTACCAATAATAAAAATGCGACTAACCTCTCAATAAAAAAAATTGTCGCTCACTTATAACCTTTCAATAATGACTGTGAATTTAAACTGGGGAATTTTGGACGTCAGCAGCGCTGCGTCATGGCCCTGAAAGATCATTCTGAATAAACTGAAAATTCTTACCTCAATAAGGTCGCCGGATAACGCGTATATATCTGCTTCCTATAAGAAATTTTTCTGGCACAGCCCTGTGCAATGCTGGCCGATAGATTTGTCATGTATAAAAAGAAACAACTGATTTTTCTTTACAATGATCGGGATGACCATGGATGGGAGAAATTAGTAAGTTCTTTAAATTGAGATGAATGATTATTAAACGTTAATTTTTATAAATAAGATTGATGCTAAGGGATTTTTTAAACATCTACATGGGACTTGGCATAACAATACTACATACGCGCGAGGCTGCTTTTACCTTACACTACATCGCTCAGGCACCGCCATCGCTCCCCACGACTGGCCCAGCCAACTTCATACACCAGAATGCTAGCAACTACTACTTACTCCTACTGCATACAACACTGCTCTCTGTTGTGAGATTCTCTTATGCCTTACATATCGCAGGCAGCGCGTGAGCAATCCATCGAAATTACATCTGCTCGACTGCGCTAGCTACAAATTCTTTAATCATGGACCTCTTACAAACTTAAATGCGCAACGCGAGACTGGAGTCAGATTTGGCGAGCTGTCCATACGCCTCTCCTCGCCACAGCAGCGAGATCGTCACGGTATACACTAATCAATCGCAAGACAATCAACCGACAACGATTGCATGACATTAGTATAGTAGATTCCCCGCTCTGCCTTATGCTGGGCACCGACGAACATTCTCTGCAGTGTGGTGAGGCAAGGGATGTTTGGCGGCTGACGCAACGCATCATGACTCTCCTCCGACGCACCGACGAATCCACGATCACAACGGACGCTCTATTCTTCCCTGACGCTCTCTTTTTCCCCTCACAAAAAACATCGGCAATCCGCTGGATTGGAGGACACACGTCGCACTACGTGCTCTCGCTGACCTTCATATCGAGCATGGACTATTGGCATTATCTACTAGAACAACACGAAATCATCCGACGCCACTCTAAATATAAAACGCATTTTGCGAACTTTCACGGCAGCATGTTTCATAACCCCCCGAAGCGGTGGGGACTCCCAGGTATACGTTGTTTCGAGGGATAGGATATTACTCCCAGTGAAATGACGAGCATGTCACTTCGGCCCTTTATTTCTTTCCTTTCTTTATCATATATGATTTTTTCTTTTGTGACATTAAAATTAAATGAATAAATCAAATAATATTGTTAATAATACTAACAAAAAATTACATACAAAAAAAAAGATGGATAGCGTCTGCCATGTAAGCAGGAGAGCCCCTGGTTCGAGTCCCGGTCGGGGCACACATTTTAATCTGTTCCCGTTGATGTATATCAGCGCTTGTCGACAGCTTATGGTCTAGATTTAATTATCATTTCACTTAAATCTAAAATAGGTTGAACACGGCAAAAATAACGCGGCACTTCAGTAGCAAGGCGTTCCGCCCCGCAGTTGCCAAATGGACGTAATACTCAGGTGACAGCCAATGACTCGTCCACGTCCTAAATATCGGACGTCTCAAAAAAAATATTCAAATGTGTGTGAATTCCTAAGAGACCAAACTGCTGAGGTCATCGGTCCGTAGACTGACACAGTACTTAAGCTAACTTACGCTAAGAAAAAAAAAACACACGCACACGCACACGCACACGCACACGCACACGCACACGCACACGCACACGCACACGCACACGCACACGCACACGCACACGCACACGCACACGCACACGCACACGCACACGCACACGCACACGCACACGCACACGCACACGCACACGCACACGCACACGCACACGCACACGCACACGCACACGCACACGCACACGCACACGCACACGCACACGCACACGCACACGCACACGCACACGCACACGCACACGCACACGCACACGCACACGCACACGCACACGCACACGCACACGCACACGCACACGCACACGCACACGCACACGCACACGCACACGCACACGCACACGCACACGCACACGCACACGCACACGCACTCAATGGAGAACTGGAACCTCCAGTGGGAGGAGCTGTGCAGTCTGTGACATTTCGCCTCTAACCGCGCAGCCACTCTGCACGGCACCCATTCTATTACTGCTTCTTTACTGGCAACACAATTGTGTATTGTGTACTAAAGCGGGGACCTAGAAACGACGGAGAGGCTTCGCCCCGCAGTAGCCCTCAGTGGTGCACAACACCACAACAGGCCACAGCACTCTACCCACCCCACCCCACCCCACCGCCGCCCCACACCGAACCCAGGGTTATTGTGCGGTTCGGCGACCACAGACCACCCTCCCCCCCCCCCCCCCCCCCCCGAACGAGAACGTCTGATACCAGACGACTGTAAAGCCGTCGTCATACGGACCGTGCATCCGAGCGTTGAGCTCCGAACGTGCAGAGCAATATCTGGCATGTCAAATATTCTGAGCGTGCGTCTGAGCGTTGACCAATGAGACGGCACAACGCCACCTACGTCACAAGCACGCCGTCTCTCTTGAGTACAGGGTTGTGAGGCGCCATATTGGCATTCATTTCAAGCCTATATGTATATATGCCGTTTCTGAGTACCAGCAAATTGAGAATCACTGGAAAACCAGTTGTTAACTGTGTGATTCGTTCCAATAAATTAATGAAAAACATCATATTCGTGGCAAAAGAATTATTGTAACTTGCGTATTGTGAGAGTAGGCTATTTGAAGGCAGCGACACACTGAAGAGCCACCCAAAACGGACTGTTCTTGGTACAATCTGTTATAGATTCAATTACTAACATCTACGATTAAGGTTTTCAGCACGGGGTAAGACACTGTGATTAGAATCCAGTGTTACGCTGTTGACTCAGCCGGCACGGTAGCTCAGCGTGTTCGGTCAGAGGGTTAGCTGTCCGCTGTAATAAAAAAACTGAGTTAATAGATCAACAACGAACTTAAAAGGGTGTGTAACGCCGTCCACCCCGATCAGATGCAACGAACGAAGACGAACAAAATGAAAATAAAAAAAAAAACGTGATGGGTAGAATCACCTCTTGTAGTCCGTCGTTTGTCGGGGCGGTGGTTCGCGGCTTGACACTTCCAATTTTTTTTTCCTAACATTCGCGTCTTTATTAGGTTCTGATACTTTATAATTCGTTAATATAAGTATATACTATAATATTTGATGTTATGTAAACATAAGTTCACCTTTCTCTGAAGGGTGACTTTGTTCGATTGGCTTAATCTACCGGATAGCTTGCGCTACTTGTATAAAGATATTTTGCTCCTTTTTCTTTTACGCTTCGTAATTCACTTGTTGCAAAGATTTCTGCTACTGGGTAGGAACAGTGATCAAATAAGACTGACCTTGGGGTTTTCCTAAAATGTGGGAATTATGAAATAATAATGTTAATCTTATGCGGAGAAGTATTCCAAATTTGTACCGCACTGTTTGTAATGGAACTTTTATAAGCCTGTGTCCTTATTGATTGGACATGCTACTTTCCTTTTCGTGGACGACGGAGGAAATGTGGGTTTTAATAGAGCTAACGCGGAAATTTTACGCGGGCCCCTTGAGTAAACAGCGTTATTTACGAACTAGAAACATCCCTCAACTGCCGCTGGAGTGTGTTGCGATCGCGTGTACCACGTTGGGGCCCACGTGCCGTGTGCACAAGTCGCATCGTTCCTGAGCGTTCAGCAGCACGTTGAACTCGCAACGCTCGACGTTAATGTTCGACAGCACGGTCCGTGTGCCGACGGCTTAACCCCAAATGTTTGCGTGGTAGAGTAATTATGGTGGAAGCGTACGTGGAGACAGTGCTAGCGCAGCATGCGCCGACACAGTGTAACTGAGGAGGAATAAGGGGAACCAGCCCGCGTTCGCCGAGGCAGATGGAAAACCGCCTTAAAAACCATCCACAGGCTGGCCGGCACACCGGACCTCGACACTAATCCGCCGGTCGGATTCGTACCGGGGACCGGCACGCCTTCCCGCTCGGGAAGCAGCGCGTTACACCGCGCGGGCAGTAACACAGTACTCCGTGCTACGTTGGGTACTACCGGGTTCGCCTCTTGTGGCATCTGGCGGGCAGTTGCGCATTACATAGGGGCGTCCGAATACTTCTGAGCAGATTCTGTGTTAGGATCACAGTCCGATCGAATATTTGTGGATTCTCGATCGGTTTGCTAGCTGCGTCAGTATTCCATTGCGGGAGGGAGAAACCTAACAGTGTCGTACAAGAAGGCGGTGATGATAATGCAGTAAGGTAGTACGTAGGATCATGGCCGTAGCCATCATCCTATTTCCCAAAAACTTTACTCACCAGGAAAGTACTTGGGCTCGAACCAACACAAATACACCGAAATCGCGTGAGAAATAATGTAAAGGTCTCTTATTGCTCTAGTGATACTCCCGCATCTGCAAAACTCTGCAGTCGTCCGTTAGAGGCCTCTGCGTATGCCATGCCGCAATGCACACTGACCTGCCGGTACGCCAGTCGGGACCAGTAGGGACGGTGCAGTGTGCCTCTGAAGTTGCGTTTTGTGACATTATTTGTGTATTGAAGCGTTAGATGGCTCGGCGATTGGTAATCAATCCTGCTAATGTATTGCGATGAAGTTACGAATAACCCTTCTTCGTGAAGATGGTATTGGTGTAGAAGACGAATCATTCGCATGTTTTCTGGTATCTATTACAGTGCAGATATATGAACATAAGTTAGAAACAGATACTGTTGTAACACTAACACACAATGATGATGATAGGGATGATAATGACGAGCAACGCATTGCAAACGGTAGTGCTACGGCAACTGCGGGAAGAGGAGATGGAAGCAGTGACAGTGAATACCAACCGTCTCCCAAGAAGAAGGTTAAAGTTGTAACTATAATCACGGCGTTTGATGACAACACACTGGAGAACACGTACGATGATTATTACGTAAGAGGTTTCGACACATACGAGAAGCTACTGAAAAGATACTCTAAACTGAAGTCTAATAGCAATATTAAAAACATACTTCATTACGTGGCAAAGAAAAGAGAAGGAAATACACTTTTCAAAGGAAATCGTACACTGCTGTTCAAGACCATCAAGAAGCGTGTAATGGCGAAATTCGATGAAGCGCGAGAATGCGGTTCCGCCGTTCATTATTGGCATTTACAACATTTGGCATTGGACGCAGCCAGAAATCACGGGTGTACAAACTTTACAGCTCCACTAGGATTTATTACTAATTTGAAAAAGGAGTTCAGGATAACATCACGCCGTATCACTATGCTCCAAGCACGAAAAGGCAAGGATAACGAAGAAGAGCTGATTGAAAAAGCTCAAACGTTTGTTGCTGACGTCAATGAGCATATCACGAGAGAAAACATCGATATTAGTTCTGTATGGAACTGTGATCAGAGTCAGTTCATAGTTGAACTTCCTTGCGACAGAACACTATCCATGAAAGGGGAGAGAAACACTGTCGCGATGTTGCAACCAGTTAACTGTGCAACACGATCGATGTTGCTATATCAATGGACGGACGATTGGCAGACAAACTCTATATTTGCTTCCAAGAATCCAGTGGAAAGTTTGAACCCCGCGTGTCAAGGAAAATAGAAACGCGGTGCCCTTCAAATGTTGTTGATGCAAGTGTGAGTGGGAAGATGACGAAACAACATCTGAAGACGTTTTTTCTGTCAGTTTTGAGTCCACATTTGTCGAGAAAGTCATTAGTACTTTGTAACTCCTGGTCTGGACATAAGGATGAAAGAGTACTACTGGAAGCATCTGGCGGAAAACATGTAGATTTAAAAATCATTCCGCCTAAAACTACAAAATATGCATAACCTCTGGATGTGTATTTCTTCAGGCAATATAAAATATATGCCAAGAGAATAACAGACTTCATTAAACTACGTTCCAGTAATATGCAGCCGAAATTGCACGACAGATTGTTTATCTTGAATACGCATTCTGTCATTTAGAATCAGTTATCTGCTGGAGTATAAAGACCAATACTTCGTTAAGCGTGGCAGAACGCTGGCTACGATATTGGTGAACCAGTGAACAACTTGAAAAAGAGTCATTGACGTGGCGTTCAACACTGATATTACAGAATGTGCAAATATGCCATGCGATCAACTTGTTTTTCTTCACTGTGCGTTTTGCAGTCATTCGTATTGCTCGGAGCATTTGCATTTATAGTTAAGATAGCTGCATTGCGTATGGCGTCTACAATTACATCTACAGTGACATCGAGAGCATGACTGCAGAAAAACGACACCCACCAGCACATTCAGAGGTACATAATGGTCCTATAACCAAACGTTCATACAGATCTGTTTGTTAGAGCCCAAGTACTTTCCTGGTCAGTGGAAGAGGAATGAAAACAAGCGAACACGTGTCTCGGCTTATCCGCAGATACAGGACTGCTTCAGAAAAACCGACGGTCAAAGTTTCAGATGTATTTCTCGAGTGCGTAATGTGGCTTTTACCGCGCGATATCCTCAGAGGAATCGGCGACACTGGTTACCGTTGCGTTGCGTCCCCTGCTCGAAAACTGATCATTTTTACTGTTTTCATTTCTCTACCCATGTCCGTACAAGGTTACTGTACAAATGTTCCTTCTCAAATTCAGGGACACGAGAGCGTTATACTAATTGTAAAATAACAACTGGATATCACAATAAGTGTCACTCATTTATTATACATTGAAGCGCTAAAGATACTGGTATAGGCATGCGTATTCAAATACAGAGATATCTTAAGGATGCAGACTACGGCGCTGCGGTCGGGAACGCCCGTATAAGACAAGTGTCTGCGCAGTTGTTAGATCGGTTACTGCTGCTGCAATGGCAGGTTATCAAGATACAAGCGGGTTTGAACGGGGTGTTACAGTCGGCACACGAGCGATGGGACGCAGCATCTCCAAGATAGCGATGAAGTGTGGAGTTTCTCGTACGGCCATTTGACAGGCTTAGCGTGAATACCAGGAATCCGGTAAAACATCAAATATCAAGCATCGCTGCAGCCGGAAAAAGATCCTCCAATAACAGGACCATCGAAGACTAAGGAGAATCGTTCAGCATGGATGAAGTGCAACCCTTCCGCAAATTCCTGTAGATTCCGATGCTGGACCATCAACAAGTGTCAGTGTGCGAACCGTTCAGTGAAATATCATCGATATGGACTTTCAGAGCCGAAGGCCCACTCGTGTATCAGTGATGACTGCACGGCACAAAGCTTTACGCCTCGCCTGGACCCGTCAACATCGACATTGAACTTTTGATGATTGGAAACGTGTTGCCTGGTCGAAAGTGTTCAAATTCGATGGATGTGTACGGGTATGGAGACAACCTCATGAACCCATGGACCCTGCATGTCAGCAGGGACTGTTGAAGCTGGTAGAGGCTCTGTAATGGTGTGGGGCGTGTGCAGTTGGAGTGGTACGGAACCCCTGATACGTCTAGATACGACTCTGACAGGCATCCTGTCTGATCACCTGCATCCATTGTGCATTGCGACGGACTTGTGCAATTCCAGCAGGACAATGCGACGCCCCCACACGTCCAGAATTGTTACAGAGTGGCTCCACGAACACTCTTCTCAGTTTAAACACTTACGCTAGCCACCAAACTCCCTAGACATGACATTATTGAGGATATTTGGGATGCGCTGCAACGTGCTGTTGAGAAGAGATCTCCACGCTCTGATGTTCTTAGGGATTTATGGACAGCCCTGCAAGATCTATGCTGTCAGTTCCCTCCAGCGCTACTTCAGCCAAGCCCATGACACGTCGTGTTGCGGCACTTCTGCGTGCTCGTGGGGGCCTTATGCAGTACTAGTCAGGTGTACCAGTTTCTTAGGCCCTGCAGACTATAATGTATATGTGTATGATACGCTGAGCGGCTACGATCTTTTTAATTTATATCAATTCTTATATCTTTGTTTTATTCGTATGTTTATTCTTGAAGATGATTTGGTGCATTCCCATGGCTGACACTGATCGTAGAAACATTCGAAACACAGATATTCCGAACACCACGCGAACACAGGTTTGCCACAGTGACATCTTCCGTATTAATCTCACAACGTCAACACCGCTGAAGAATTCGCGCGTTGCCAATAATTTAGAGGTGCACGATTCATAGTGGACGACTTTACCGAAAACTGGCGCCTGCAATTCATTATAGATAGTGTCGGAAGTTCCATGCGGCTTTTCGCGCATGATGCTCGTTCGACCTATACTTGAGTATTGCTCGTCAGTATGGGATCCGTACCAGGTCTGGTTGACAAAGGAGATGGAGAAGATCCAAAGAAGAGCGGCGCGTTTCGTCACGGGGTTATTTGGTAAGGGTGATAGCGTTACGGAGATGTTTAGCAAACACAAGTGGCAGACTCTGCAAGAGAGGTGCCCTGCATCGCGGTGTAGCTTGCTGTCCAGGTTTGGAGAGGGTGCGTTTCTGGATGAGGTATCGAATATATTGCTTCCCCCTACTTATACTTCCTGAGGAGATCACGAATTTAAAATTAGAGAGATTCGAGCGAGCACGGAGGCTTTCCGGCAGCCGTTCTTCCCGCGAACCATACGCGACTGGAACAGGAAATGGAGGTAATGACAGTGGCACGTAAAGTACCCTCTGCCACACACCGTTGGGTGGCTTGCGGAGTATAAATGTAGCACTAGATGTAGATGAATCAGGATACACTTCAGGAGTGTAACCGAATACACTTTTAGATTTTCACATTCTTTTGTTTAATTATCTGATACACAATTAGTAGACGAACAATCACAACGTTATATCAATAAAAAGCATTCGTGTAGTATTCTACTACAGACACGGGTATATAAATGAAAAGCAAAAATAAAATTAATAATCGGGGTTCAAACACGGGGTGAAAAATTAAGAAGCCACTACGCTAACCATTATACCACCATCGCGCTGAGGATATCGCGCGCTAAAAGGTGTATGAAGTACCTGAAAACTACCTCGAAAACCTGCCACCGTTGTTTCTTCAGAAACAGTCGACTATCTACGGATAAGAGGAGACATGTGTTCCATTATTTTGGCCCCTCTTCCAGTGAGCGACGTTTCTGGGAAACAGTTATGGCACTTTGCATTTTCTCCTTGTTAGAGCTTAGACAGCGATCTGAAAGTGGCTATTGGGACGGATGTCCGAGGGTTTGACAGTGACGGGCCCGAAGCGTGTTTGTCGCCAGTGTGGAATGGGCGGCTGTACTGTAGATAAGGATAACAGCGTTAAGACAGGGCGTACGTGAGCTTCAACATCCGTCTCGCAGAACAGCTGTATCGGCCTTTCACTACATGCAGGTTGGTCCAATACGTGAAAGCTCTCAGATCGCCTTCTTCTTGTAGTACAGGTGCAATCTCCGTTCCTTCCTTTTCTTCGGCAACCTCCTACTCCTCCTCCTATAGCTTACAGCAAGTTGAAAAAGAGAAAATAGTTAGAGAGAAGCGAGAGTAATATATGCACGTGTATAGTAAATCAAGAATATTTTTCTTCTTCATAACTACTCTGAGTTACCAAAGATAACGTGTCACTGATCTCATTTGTACTAACACTGTAGTACACGCGAGTCGCCTATCTGCTTCCACCGCTCTTAGTGGAATGCGTAAGTTCTGACAGATTTTCACCAGCCTGAAGTCTTTCGTATTTGTTGTCCCCTTCGCAGAAAACAGCACGTAGGTAGTGAATCCGTTACCTTGAAGCTGTAAGAAACTCTTATTGAGGAACTGTTATTTTACAAATAATTAAAATTCAGGTCAGTTCCTTTATACAGGATGCCACTCGCTTTTTATTGTCAGAAAACGGGAAACTGCCCAATTACATTCCGCTTTAGAATCACAAATACTTTCCATTCTTCAACAAAATAATTAACTGCGTACACTGAGAGACCAAAAGTATCAGGACACCTGGCTGAAAATTACTTAAACGTTCGTGGCGCCCTCCATCCGTAATGCTGGAATCAAATATGGTTTTGGCTCACCCTTAGTCCTGATGACAGCTTCCACTCCCGCAGGCATACTTTCAACCAGGTGCTGGAAGGTTTCTTGGAGAACGGCAGCCATTCTCCGCCGAGTGCTGCATTGAGCAGAGGTATCGATGTCGGTCGGTGAGGCCTGGCACGAGCTCAGCGTTCCAAAACACCCCAAAGGCGTTCTATAGGATTCAGGTCACGACTCTGTGCAGGCGAGTCCATTACAGGGATGTTATTATGTTGTAACCACTCCGCCACAGGCTGTGCATTATGAACAGGTGTGTTATCGTGTTGAAACATCCAATCGCCATCCCCGAATTGCTCTTCAACAGTAGGAAGCAAAAAAGGTGCTTAAAACATCAATGTAGGCCTGTGCTGTGGTAGTGCCACGCAAAACAAGGGCTGCAGGCCCCCTCCATGAAAAACACGACCACGCCATAACACCACCGCCTCCGAATTTTACTGTTGGCACTACACACGCTGCCAGATGAAGTTCTTTGGGCATTCGTCATACTCACACCCTGCCATCGGGTCGCCACATTGTGTACCGTGATTGGTCAATCCACACAACGTTTTTCTACTGTTCAATCGTCCAACGTTTACGCTCCTTGCACCAAGCGAGGCGTCGTTCGGCATTTACCGGCGTGATGTGTGGCTTATGAGCAGCCGCTAGACCATCAAATCCAAGTTTTCTCACCTCCCGCGTGACTGTCACAGTACTTGCAGTTTGGAATTCCTGTGGTATGGTATGGATAGATGTCTGCCTATTACACGTTCCGACCCTCTTCAACTGTCGGCGGTCTCTGTCAGTTAACATACGAGGTCGGTCCGTACGCTTTTGTGCTGTACGTGTCCCTTCACGTTTCCACTTCACTATCGCATCGGAAACAGTGGACCTATGGATGTTTAGGAGTGAGGAAATCTCACGTACGGGCGTATGACCCAAGTGACACCCGATCACCTGTCCACGTTCGAAGTCCTTCAGTTCCGTGGAGCACCGCATTCTGCTCTCTCACGATGTCTCATGACTACAGAGGTCGCTGATATGGAGTACTTGGCAGTAGGTGGCAGCAAAATGCACTTAATGTCAAAAGCATATATTTTTGGGTGTGTCCGGATACTTTTTATCACATAGTATTTCTGTAATTATAATCGCACTGTTCTGAACTAAACATTGGAAGTAAAGTCTTAATTGATACCGGGGCAGACAACATGACCGAGACTGCCGAACCAGCTCTGATCTTACAGCCGAACCACTTCGCCCGCCATCCGATATAGGCGCGATCCGAAGATCACCGAAGTGCTTCGTCTGCCTTTTCGTTTCGCAGGTGCTTATTATTCTGGTGGTGATTAATTCTTGTGAAACAATGGAATGACAACACGCTATTCAGATGCTGTAAATATGATATGCCAGTAAATACGTTGTTCAAATGGCTCTGAGCACTATGGGACTTAACATCGGAGGTCATCAGTCCCCAAGAACTTAGAACTACTTAAACCTAACCAACCTAAGGACGTCACAATTCCATGCTCAAGGCAAGATTCGAACCTGCGACCGTAGCGGTCGCGCGGTTCCAAACTGAAGGGCCTAGAACCGCTCGGCCACTGCTGCCGGCTGTTCATCTTACACACTATATGTTACATAGGTGGTAAAATGAATGATAAAATATGTCTGAACGTGTCTCTTACATTTTTTGGCTATTTTATGTGAAAAACCTCTTGAGGCAAAAGTTTCGCAACACTTCACACTGTGTGTTTTTTCTCTTAAAATGTGTCACGATTTAACGATTTTTGTTTTGTTCTGTGGAGTTCAGGATTTCTATTCTACACTTTTTCCTATGCAGTTAACTGTTCAATCTGTATTTTTCCTAAGCCCTTTTCATCTCCCCTCCCATTTCCTTAGTCTGTTTTGCTTTGGGAGAATATATGGATCTGCTTTGTTAGTATGCCGTCTTCAATTCTTTCTACATGCCTATAGAGTCAACAGCCATCTTTGTTTTTGATTAGAAGCAATATTTTTAGTACGATTCTTTTGTCTGTCTTTCCCAAATCTCCTAATGACATTTAATATCCAGATAAAAGTATTTCCCTACTCATAGAGGACTGTTTTCAAATTGTTATACTGCCTTAATTTAACGTTTTGAGACAAACATTTTTACTATGCAAATTTCTGCCTTCCATGTCTCCTCTCTCCATTTTTCACTTCTAATTTTAATTCTTTTCTTTTTTTCAATATGAAACTGCAATTCAAGGGGAGGTGTGTGTGTGTGTGTGTGTGTGTGTGTGTGTGTGTGTGTGTGTTTTATTTTTTTGAAAGTGTGTTCGTCTGTTTAGTATTTCTAACGTTTCCTACTGCTGCGGCGTCTTCTTTCGTCGTCAGTTGTTTCTGTTGCGGTGGTTGTATGCAGTTGTCCTTGTTTGCTTGTTGTTTTGTGTCTGTGTGTTTCGTGGAGGAGGGAAGGCGGAGGAAGATTCAGTATTCTTAAAAACAATAGTGCACCACCGGCTCACAGTATTTTTTTTTAATTTTTGTAAAGACGCATGTTACTCGTAGGTTTGAAATATACAGTGCATCACCATTCCCAACTGTAATTTTCATTTTTTATTGCTTATGACTAGTGTTGCAGTTTTAGAGAAAACACACTTTAATAATAGTTTATTTCTCTTTGTTTCAGGTAAGCTCTGTTCCCACCTATTGCTGCTAATGCTAGAAGTATTATAGCGTAAGTATGGATGTAGTTCTGTTAATAGTAATCTATACACGCCGTACCTCTAGATGCCAATGATGGAGGGTCCGTATACGCCTTGCACTGTCATTAGCAATGCTCTGGTGTAACATATCAATGCAATTTACTAGCCTACTGACGGCAATTTCCTGACGCAGCATATATTTTATTGCTTGACACCGAACTAAGAATGAAACTGTAGAGCCTGGTGCAAATAACTGTATGCACAAGGATATGCCTCAGTAGTAAAACACCAGACAACAGATTCAAAGATCTCGGCTTCGAGTTGCTCTTACATCATTGTGTGGTGGTGGTGATTTGGGTGGTGATGATGGTGGTGATTTGGGTGGTGATGATGGTGGTGATTTGGGTGGTGATGATGGTGGTGATTTGGGTGGTGGTGATTTGGGTGGTGGTGATTTGGGTGGTGGTGATTTGGGTGGTGGTGATTTGGGTGGTGGTGATTTGGGTGGTGGTGATTTGGGTGGTGGTGATTTGGGTGGTGGTGATTTGGGTGGTGGTGATTTGGGTGGTGGTGATTTGGGTGGTGGTGATTTGGGTGGTGGTGATTTGGGTGGTGGTGATTTGGGTGGTGGTGATTTGGGTGGTGGTGATTTGGGTGGTGGTGATTTGGGTGGTGGTGATTTGGGTGGTGGTGATTTGGGTGGTGGTGATTTGGGTGGTGGTGATTTGGGTGGTGGTGATTTGGGTGATAGAGACTGGTAGAGAATAATGGTTCTTCATTGCCAGCTCTTCATTGGTTATTTAATCACTATTTCTTCTTCTTGTTTGGAATGTTTATGGTTTCAGGAGAAACAAGCAAGCTCTGAACTTTTCTTGATTAATGATAAAACATATTTTTTTAACTGTTATCATCTTGTCACATTGCGCAATACACTTTTTGTCCTCTGCCTGAACGCAGGTGATAATGAATAATTTTAGTACGCTGAATTCATATTTGATTTCAGTTTTTCCCCATCGCGTACAGTTTCTTCTGGACATAGTTCTCTTTAGCTGTTACCGAAAAGCGCTTTACTTTAATTGAAATAAGTTCCAGATCAGATGCAATAGGGAGACTTTATTTTCTGAGTGTAATTTGGTCCCTGTGTATGCCCTTCTAGCGTTATCTGTCATAAACAGAAATTATAATTCTGGCCTATGCTGCCATTTGGTGAGCTTTCAAACAATTTTAAAGAGAGAGATTGCCGCTACACTGTAATGTGTGTGCATTAGTGTGTTGCGTATGTGACGTTCGTAATACACGATTATATTCTGTCATAAATTTCCGGACAAAAGTCGTTTAATGAACAAAGTAAGAGCATATGGACTATCAGACCAATTGTGTGATTGGATTGAAGAGTTCCTAGATAACAGAACGCAGCATGTCATTCTCAATGGAGAGAACTCTTCCGAAGTAAGAATGATTTCAGGTGTGCCGCAGGGGTGTGTCAAAGGATTCACAATATACATAAATGACTTTGTGGATGATATCGGAAGTTCACTGAGGCTTTTTGCGGATGATGCTGTGCCATATCGAGAGGTTGTAACAATGGAAAAATGTACTGAAATGCAGAAGGATCTGCAACGAATTGACGCATGGTGTAGGGAATGGCAATTGAATCTCAGTGTAGACAAGCGTAATGTGCTGCGAATACATAGAAAGAAAGATCCCTTATCATTTAGCTAGAATGTAGGTCAGCAACTGGAAGTAAATTCCACAAATTATCTGGGACTAGGCATTAGGAGTGATTTAAAATGGAATGACCACATAAAATTAATCGTCTGTAAAGCATATGTCAGACTGAGACTCATTGGAAAAATCGTAAAGAAATGCAGTCCGAAACAAAGGAAGTAAGTTACAGTACATTTGTTCGCCCACTGCTTGAATACTGCTCAGCAGTGTGGGATCCGTACCAGATAGGGTTGATACAAGAGTCAGAGAACATCCAGTGGAGAGCATCGAATATTTAGTAATCACAAAAGGGTTACGGATATAATAAACTCCAGGGGAAGACTCTGCAAGAGAGACACGCTCAGTAGCTTGGTGTAAGTAGGCTGTTTAGGTTTTTTATTGGTAACGCCACCTCTTTATGAAAATCACTGGCTGTGCTGTGTGCAGTCAGTGGCTGGTTGGCATTGTTGTAATACTCGCCATTGTAGTGATAGGCAGCTGGATGTTAACAGCGCGTAGCGTTGGCAGTTGGAGGTGAGCCGCCAGCAGTGGTGGATGTGGGAAGAGAGATGGAGTTTTGAAATTTGTAAGACGGGATGTCATGAACTGCTATATAGGTTATGACTATTAAGGTAAATACATTCATTGTTTGTTCTGTATTAAAATCTTTCATTTGCTAACTATGCCTATCAGTAGTTAGAGCCTTCAGTAGTTTGAATCTATTATTTAGCTGGCAGTAGTGGCGCTCGCTGTATTGCAGTAGTTCGAGTAACGAAGATTTTTGTGAGGTAAGTGATCTGTGAAACGTATAGGTTAATTTTAGTCAGGGCCATTCTTTTGTAGGGATTATTGAAAGTCAGATTGCGTTCCGCTAAAAATATTGTCTCAGTTTAAGCACAGTCATGTACAATGTTTCCTAGGGGATGTTTCATTGGTACGGGCTTTTGTTGAAGTTTCGAGAACATACCTTCACCGAGGAGTCAAGCAGTATATTGCTCCCTCCTACGTATGTGTCGCGAAGAGACCATGAGGATGAAATCAGAGAGATCAGAGCCCACACAGAGGAAAACCGACAATCTTTCTTTCCACGAACAATACTAGACTGGAATAGAAGGGTGAACCGATAGAGGTACTCAAGGTACCCTCCGTCACACACCGTCAGGTGGCTTGCGGAGTATGGATGTTGATGTAGACAATAGACGCTACTGAAGAATGCCTTTAAGGCGACAAAGATGCCTTTATCAACAACTCACTGAGTTTCAATGATGTCTTGTAATAGGGCCACGAGGAGCCAGATGTTTCGTCTGCGGTACTGCAGGGAGACTTTGCAGGAATGTATCCCCAGTACACGACGACCGGAAGCGATGGTAAAAAAGAATGTACTATCTCAAGAAGACTGTGCGCCGGACGGCCACATGCCACTACCAAATGGCTCCAAGACCAATGCCGGTGACGGGTGTATTTTTATTGTAGGGGCACACGGTTTCAAATACTGGCTCCATGGCCATTGTTCGGTCTTCACAGCTGAGCTATTTGCCCTCTGTTCTTTACATCCGCCGCCGCCGACATTCTGCTTATGTCATCAGCTCTGAATCCCTGAGCGCCGCCTGCAGAAGTGGCCGAGCGGTTCTAGGCGCTACAGTCTGGAACCGCGCGACCGCTACGGTCGCAGGTTCGAATCGTGCCTCGGGCATGGATGTGTGTGATGTCCTTAGGTTAGTTAGATTTAAGTAGTTCTAAGTTCTAGGGGACTGATGACCAAAGTAGTTAAGTCCCGTAGTGCTCAGAGCCATTTGAACCATTTTTGAATCCCTGAGCGCCATCCAGAGACTCAGTGATCTGTATCCGTTCACCCTTTCGTGCACCGGATCCAACGCTCACTTCAGCAGCTGGCGGACGACGGTTCTCCGGTTACCTTTATGTGGGCTCCTGGCCATGTCTGTATCCCTGGGAACGAAGCTGCAGATGGCGCGGCGAAGGCTGTGGTCCTCCAGCCTCGGACAGCTTCTTGTTGTGTGCCTTCATCTGATTTTAGCAGGGTCATTTGTCAGCGCATTTTATCGCTGTGGCATGCCGATTGGTCTACACTTACTGAAAACAAGCTTCGGGCCTCGAAACCTCTCCCCACGGCTCGGACGAACTGTTCACGCCCTTCTCGGCGGGAGGAGGTCGTTTTGGCCCGGTTACGGATTGGACACTGCAGGTTCAGCCATCGCCATCTACTGACGGCTGCGCCGGCGCCGTTCTGCCCGTGTGGGAAATTGCTGACGGTACGCCACATTTTAACGTCCTGTCCGAATTTTGATACACTGCGCGTTGATCTTGGCCTGGCATGTACTCGGGATGCTACTTTAGCGGATGACCCAGGAGCAGCTGCTAGCGTTCTTCGTTATATCCACTTGACGAACCTGTCTAAGGACATTTGATTGTGCTGTTTTCTTCTAATCCCTGTAGTGTTGTTTTTTTAGTTGCTGTTTTAACCTCGTGCCTCGCAGTGCATTCATAACTTAGTCTGGGTGCTAACAACCACTGTAGTTGCGCCCTAAAAACACAAAAAAAACCAAGAGGGAAGACCCGTGTGTTCGGCGTTTGGCTCCGGCGCATCGTACTGCATCTGCAGCAGCAATCTGAGCAGCAGTTGGCGCCACAGTGGTACAACGAACTGTTCTGAATCGGTTACTTCGAGGGCAGTCTCGAGCCAGACGTCCTGTAGAATGCGGCCGTGCATTCCACTGATCCCAAACCACCACCGTTGGCGACTTGAGTGGTGTCAGCCGATTGAAGGGCAGGGTGGAGACGTACTGTGTTGTCTCCTGAAAGCCGGTTCTGCTTCGGTGCCAGTGATGGCAGAGTGTTCCTCAGGAAGAGGACAGTTAACGACCCGCAACCCACCTGTCTGCATGCTACACTCACTCAACCTACACCTGGAATTATCGACTGAGGTGCGATTTAGTATGACGGCAGGAGCATTCTACATCTACATGGTTACTCTGCAATTCACACTTAAGTGCCTGGCAGAGGATTCACCGAACCATTTTCATACTACTTCTCTACCATTCCACTCTCGAATGGTTCTTGGGGAAAAAGTAACACCTAAATCTTTCCGTTCGAGCCCTTTCTCTTATTTTATTATGATGATCATTTCTCCCTACGTAGGTGGGCGTCAACGAAATATTTACGCATTCGGAAGGGAAAGCTGGTGATTGAAATTTCGTAAATAGATTTCGACGCTAAGAAAACCGCCTTTGTTTCAGTGACTGCCACCTCAACTCGCGTATCATATCAGTGACACTCTTACCCCTATAGCTCGATAACACGAAACGAGCTGCCTCTTCGCAATCGGGAGAACGACGGTTCAATCCCGCGTCCAGCCATCCTGATTTAGGTTTTGCGTGATTTCCTTAAATGGCTCCAGGCAAATGCCGGAATGATTCCTTTCAAAGGGAACGGCCGACTTCCTTCCCCGTCCTTCCCTAATCCGATGAGACCGATGACCTCTGCCTGGTCTCCTTCCCCAAAACAAACAACCAACCAACCAACCAACGAGCTGCCCTTTTCACTTTTTATATGTCCTCCGTCAAACCTGTCTGGTAAAGACCCTACTCCGCGCAGCAATATTCCAGCAGAGGACGGACTAGTGCAATGTAGGCTGTCTCTTTAGTGGGTTTGTCACATCTGCTAAGTGTTCTGTCAACAAAGCGCAGTCTTGTTTCGCCTTCCCTACAATGTTATCTATGTGGTCTTTCCATTTTAAGTTGCTCGTGTTTGTAATTCCTAGGTATTTAGTCAAATTGACAGCCCTTAGATTTGTGAAATTTATCGTATACCCAAAATTTATCGGATTCCTTTTGGTACCCATGTGGATGACCTCGCACTTTCCTTTTTGTGCCAATTGCCACTTTTCGCACCATACAGAAATTCTCTCAATATCATATTGTAATTGGAATACATCGTCTGATGATTTTACAAGACGATAAATTACAGCGTCATCTACAAACAATCCAAGGAGGCTGCTCAGATTATCACCTAGATCATTCATGTAAATCGGGAACAGCAGAGGACCTACGACACCTTGCAGAACGTCAGATATCACTTCTGTTATACTCGACGATTTACGGTCTATCACTACGAACTGTGACCTCTCTGAGAGGAAATCACGAATCCAGTCACACAACTCAGACGATCATATCACGCAATTTGATTAATAGTCGTTTGTGAGGAACGGTATCAAAAGCCTTTTGGAAATGTAGGAATATGGAATCGATCTGAGGTCCCTTGTTGACATCACTCATTATTTCATGGGAATAAAGAGCTAGCTATGTTTCACAAGAACGATATTTCCTGAATCGGTGTTGGTTATGTATCAATAACTCGTTTTCTTCAAGGTGATTCATAATGTCAGAGTACACTATATGCTCCAAAATTCTACTGCAAATTGATGTCTGTAATTCAATGGGTTACTACTATTTCCTTTCTTGAATATTGGTGTGGCCTGTGCTGCTTTCCAGTCTTTAGGAACAGACCTTTCGTCAAGTGAGCGGTTGTATACGATTGCCAAGAAAGGCGCTATTGTGTCTGCATACTCTGAAAGAAACCTGATTGGTATACCATCTGGACCGGAAGACTTGACTGTCTTAAGTGATTTGAGCGGTTTCGCAACACCTAAGATATCTACTTTTATGTCACTCATGCTAACAGCTGTTCTGGTTTGGAACCTCTCTCTTTGTTATCCCACGCACACTGAAAGGAAATTTTCACGTCAATCTGGCGATTCTACCTGTTGCCTTGCCATACATGAACAGCATTCCAGGGGGGTGTTTTCCAACAGGATAAAGGTCGCCCACACACCGCTATTGTAACCCAACATGCTATGCAGTGTGTAGACATGTTGCTTTGGCCTGCTCTACCACCAGATCTGTCTCCGGTCTAGTTCACATACGACATCATAGGACGAGAACTTCAATGTCATCCACAAACAGCATTTACCTTCGCTGTATTGACCGACCAAGTGCAACAGGCATGGAATTCCATCCCACAAACGGACATCCGACACCTTAAACATCCACTTAGAAATATTAAGAATGACTATGATGGTAAACCTTTTACGTTATTTGATTTTCAAACAGCTGAGCAAACTACCTACTCGGACATTTTTCTTTTTACTTATTCTGATCATCACTAAACTGACACACAATATTTTTAGAGGAACGCAATCTGACTTTCAGTAATCCCTACAATAGAATGGCCTAGACTAACAATAACCTATACCTTTCATGAATCACTTACCTCACAAAAATCTTCATTACTCGAACTACTGCAATACAGCGAGCACCAATACTGCCAACTAAATAAAAGATTCTAACTACTGAAGGCACTAACTACTGATAGGCATAGTTGGTAAATGAAAGATTTTGGCAGAGAACAATCAATGTATTTACCTTAATAGTGTTCAAAAGTCGTAATATATATAATCAGTCCAGGACATCCAGTCATACAACTTTCCTGATATCCTTTTTCTGACGGACACACGTCCGGATCGTGCGCTCTCAAAATTCTGCCATCTCTCTCCCCACTTTCGCCACTGCTGGCGGCCCACCTCCATCTGAACAACGTAGAATTTTGGAACACGTATTATGTTGGAGTATAATGACTTTTATGGAGACTAGACATCTACTCTGTAGGAATCAGCATGGGTTTCGAAAAAGACGATCGTGTGAAACCCAGTTCGCGCTATTCGCCCACGAGACACAGAGGGCCATAGACACGGGTTCCCTGGTAGATGCCGTGTTTCTTGACTTCCGCAAGGCGTTCGATACAGTTCTCCACAGTCGTTTAATGAACAAAGTAAGGGCGTATGGACTATCAGACCAATTGTGTGATTGGATTGAAGAGTTCCTAGATAACAGAACGCAGCATGTCATTCTCAATGGAGAGAACTCTTCCGAAGTAAGAGTGATTTCAGGTGTGCCGCAGGGGTATCGTAGGACCGTTGCTATTCACAATATACACAAATGACCTTGTGGATGACGGGGGAATTTCACTGAGGTTTTTTGCGGATGATACTGTTGTGTATCGAGAGATTGTAACAATGGAAAATTTTACTGAAATGCAGGAGGATCTGCAGCGAATTGACGCATGGTGCAAGGAATGGCAATTGAATGTTAATGTAGACAAGTGTAATGTGCTGCGAATACATAGAAAGAAAGATCCCTTATCATTTAGCTACAATATAGCAGGTCAGCAACTGGAAGCAGCTAATTCCATAAACTATCTGGGAGTACGCATTATGAGTAATTTAAAATGAAATGATCATATAAAGTTGATTGTCGGTAAAGCAGATGCCAGAGAGATTCATTGGGTGAATCCTAAGGAAATGCAATCCGAAAACAAAGGAAATAGGTTACAGTACGCTTATTCGCCCACTGCTTGAATACTGCTCAGCAGTGTGGGATCCGTACCAGATAGGGTTGATAGAAGAGATAGAGAAGATCCAACGGAGAACAGCGCGCTTCGTTACAGGATCAATTAGTAATCGCGAAAGCGTTACGAAGACGATAAACTCCAGTGGAAGACTCTGCAGGAGAGACGCTTAGTAGCTCGGTACGGGCTTTTGTTGAAGTTTCGAGAACATACCTTCACCGAGGAGTCAAGCAGTATATTGCTCCCTCCTACGTATATCTCGCGAAGAGACCATGAGCATAACATCAGAGAGATTAGAGCCCACACGGAGGCATACCGACAATATTTCTTTCCACGAACAATACGAGACTGGAATAGAAGGGAGAACCGATAGAGGCACTCAAGGTCCCCTCGCCACACACCGCCAGGTGGCTTGCGCAGTATGGATGTAGATGTACGCGCTGTTGACAATCACCCGCCCAACACTACACGAGCGAGTATTCCAACAATGCCAACCAGCCTCAGACTGCACACAGCACAGTCAGTGATTGTCATACAGAGCGCTACGTGGCGTTACCAAAATGAAAATCTAAACAGCCCACTTATTACAACCTTTACAATACAATGCATGAATGTCTGCATGCTTCTATTGAACATTCCGTTACACTGGTTATTAATCTAACAGAATATCACATTTTCATTGGCTTATAACGCGCTTATGTTAACCTGTGATGCTGCAATGAGAATCGCCTAGACAAATGTATTCACGAAATTTCGTTACTCAGCATTTCTTAGTTTTTGTTGTCGCGACTTTTCATCAGTGTATTAAAAATATATAAACGTTCTGACATAGGCTACCTAGAATATCGTGTAGGAATGTAAGGTACATCACTGAAGAACTTAACGAGGTTTTTGGTAACAACAATAAGCCACGACGTTTCTTTGTACAATAGTATGGATGGTGAATAACAAGTTTCCAACGTATGAAGTGTCACATGTCACCAAAGTTACATTTTGAGTTCCATCTTGACTTTCTCGGTCTGAACTTGAGATACTGTTGAACAACGCAGGAAACTTCTTCGCCAGGACATTGAAATAATGGAAAAGCGGTTTTTAGGTCGATGGAAGTGTAGCATGCTGCCAGAATATTGTTTGTCCTTAGACACTGCAGCACATGGATACAAAAGAAAAGGACCAAAAATGTCCTCCTAACCTTAACCTTTCGTGAAACAGTTCGCTTTCCAAGGTTTTATAATTGTTTTCTTTTCTATCGTTTTGGCATGCTATGGACAACGATTGTGTTTTCCTCTTTTTACAGTAGATTTTCATTTCGGCTTACTGTGCTTCTTTTCTCTGTTTTGAACATTTGCAGGCACGACGTGGAACTGGCGTAGTAAGCGAAATAAGGTTTTTAGTAATTTTGACTTTTTCTCTGAAAACTTTTCGCTCCTGAATGTCACCAAATGAAATTTCAGTTTCCTGTAAATCCTTTTTAACTTGGCTTGCCGATTTTGAATACGATTTTATTTTTGAAATTGATGGATGTATGCGATGAGTAAGTCTCATTTTTTCCAGATGACCAAAATACATCATTCTCCGTTTTCTCATGCTGGTAACAATGTCTTCTGTATGTTCGTATAATTCACAGTTGTCTTCGGCGGAAATCTCCATTTTCTTTGATAGGGCCAAGGATTTTCCTCGAAATTTTCCGGTCTTTTATTTAAAGTCTTCGTAGCGGTCCTTTCTTCGTCATGTTAAAACATTCTTATGCATACAAAGCTGACGGTCTAATTACGGCGTTACAATGACAAAGTTTTAGGTTTAAAGACAGACTTTCGCTTTTGTATAAGTATTTGTACAGGTGAAAAGCACCTTCTAGTTTAGAAGAGGTTTTAAAATTCGGTATTTTTCATAAATAATGAAACTGCTAGTTTCTGGAAATATGTGATGGGAAATTTTTATTTCCAAATCCTTGTTACCCATTTTAAAATCCTTATTATTCATAACCATTAGAAGTGGGAAATAATAATTTTAACTACAGGAGGCAAGTTAAAATGTGTGTACAGTGTAATCTATAGATCCCTCTTGATGTTTACAGCTTGACCTATCACTTTACCACCAGCCGCCTCACTCACGAGTCACGAGTCACACCACACGCTCCCCTTCGGCCGCTCTCCTGCCTCCTGGCACACGCCAACTGGAGATTATCAACACGCCAGCCAGCAAGCACAGCGCCTGTGGCGGCAGCGGCTCGAGATTAGCTTATCTGGCCGTGTGTCGAGGCTACTGCAAGGCTATAAAAGGAGTCAGGGACGTAGCAAAGGCAGTCTGCCCGTACAAGACTTCGTGCAGGCTACGCCAACAACAAGACTACTTAACTGCCCTGGCGCTCACTACTGAGAAGGGGGACCCACCATCGCATCCCCGTCAGATCTAGTGGTAACATGGCCCAATGGATAGCTCGTTAAAACTGTACACACATCAAACATGAAAACAGGAAGGAAGCGTACTGAACTGCGAAAAAAGAAGCAAAATAGAAAGAGTGAAGTCCGCAGCTGGTGGTCTAGTGGCTACCGTTGCTGCCTTTGGATCACGATGTCCCGGGTTCGATTCCCGGCCGAGTTGGGAATTTTCTCTGCCTGGGGACTGGGTGTTTGTGTTATCATTTAAGCTCAGTCATCATCATTTAACCACGGCCAGTCATCATCATTTAACCACGGCCAGTCATCATCATTTAACCACGGCCAGTCATCATCATCAATTCCTGCACATGGTTTATTGTCTCGTACCTACACACTTTCACATTGTTCCTTCACACACACCGGTGTCTATGCTTACACTCGCGGCACTTTGCCGCTCCGAACTTACCACTACAACGGACAACGACCAAAGACCACCTTTTTCCTCCCCTATCCCCAGTCTTGAGTCGGGTCACGTGATACTACATTAATCAAAATATTTCCTAAAAACTGCCACAATTAGTTTAAAATTTTTATGAGATTTAAACTCTTAAACCTAAATACATTGTATAATTTTACACACATTTATCACATCATTTTATAATTTGTTGCAATTAAAAAACACTATGCAACGGACCTACCTCGCTCATCAAAACACAACATAAGTATTTTCATGTCCATTTTGCATTACACTATTTTCACTCTGCACTTAATACATAATTTTATTCTTAAGCACAGAAAACGAAACTCAGGACTAATTTATGACATGCTATCAGATTACATTATTAGGAATAACTCCATGTTTTAAAAAAGATGGCTCTGAGCACTATGCGACTTAACTTCTGAGGTCATCAGTCGCCTAGAACTTAGAACTAATTAAACCTAACTAACCTAAGGATGCGTACCCGTGGTCTACGGTCCCGGGTTCGATCCCCGCCACTGCCTAAATTTTGATAAATAATCAGCATTGGCGGCCAAAGACTTCCGGCATAAGAAGTCAGCCTCATTCTGCCAATGGCGGAGGAGCGGATAGAGGTTCAGGGCACTATCTTGTCCTAGGGGTGGGAAATTGCCCCTAAAGGCGGAAGAATCAGCAATGATCAACGACATGAGGATGCAGAAGGCAATGGAAACCACTGCATTGAAGACACGTAACGTGCATCCACAGGACATTTGGCCTGTAGTTGAAGTGTCATGATATCTCTCCATTGGCAAAAGATACCGGATTAGTCCCCCATTCGGATCTTCGGGAGGGGACTGCCAAGGGGGAGGTTACCATGAGAAAAAGATTGAATAATCAACGAAAGGATAAGGTTCTACGAGTCGGGGCGTGGAATGTCAGAAGCTTGAACGTGGTAGGGAAACTAGAAAATCTGAAAAGGGAAATGCAAAGGCTCAATCTAGATATAGTAGGGGTCAGTGAAGTGAAGTGGAAGGAAGACAAGGATTTCTGGTCAGATGAGTAACAGCAGTAGAAAATGGTATAACAGGTGTAGGATTCGTTATGAGTAGGAAGGTAGGGCAGAGGGTGTGTTACTGTGAACAGTTCAGTGACCCGGTTGTTCTAATCAGAATCGACAGCAGACCAACACCGACAACGACAGTTCAGGTATACATGCCGACGTCGCAAGCTGAAGATGAACAGATAGAGAAAGTGTATGAGGATATTGAAAGGATAATGCAATATGTGAAGGGGGACGAAAATCTAATAGTCATGGGCGACTGGAATGCAGTTGTAGGGGAAGGAGTAGAAGAAAAGGTTACAGGAGAATATGGGCTTGGGACAAGGAATGAAAGAGGAGAAAGAGTAATTGATTTCTGTAACAAGTTTCAGCTAGTAATAGCGAATACCCTGTTCAAGAATCACAAGAGGAGGAGGTATACATGGAAAAGGCCGGAAGATACGGGAAGATTTCAATTAGATTACATCATGGTCAGACAGAGATTCCGAAATCATATACTGGATTGTAAGGCGTACCTAGGAGCAGATATAGACTCAGATCACAATATAGTAGTGATGAAGAGTAGGCTGAAGTTCCAGACATTAGTCAGGAAGAATCAATACGCAAAGAAGTGGGATACGGAAGTTCTAAGGAATGATGAGATACGTTTGAAGTTCTCTAACTCTATAGATACAGCAATAAGGAATAGCGCAGTAGGCAGTACAGTTGAAGAGGAATGGACGTCTCTGAAAAGGGCCATCACAGAAGTTGGGAAGGAAAACATAGGTACAAAGAAGGTAGCTGCGAAGAAACCATGGGTAACAGAAGAAATACTTCAGTTGATTGATGAAAGGAAGAAGTGCAAACATATTCCGGGAAAATCAGGAATACAGAAATACAAGTCGCTCAGAAATGAAATAAATAGGAAGTGCAGGGACGCTAAAACGAAATGGCTGCAGGAAAAATGTGAAGACATCGAAAAAGATATGATTGTCGGAAGGACAGACTCAGCATACAGGAAAGTAAAAACAACCTTTGGTGACATTAAAAGCAACGGTGGTAACATTAAGAGTGCAACCGGAATTCCACTGTTAAATGCAGAGGAGAGAGCAGATAGGTGGAAAGAATACATTGAAAGCCTCTATGAGGGTGAAGATTTGTCTGATGTGATAGAAGAAGAAACAGGAGTCGATTTAGAAGAGATAGGGGATCCGGTATTAGAATCGGAATTTAAAAGAGCTTTGGAGGTCTTACCGTCAAATAAGGCAGAAGGGATAGATAACATTCCATCAGAATTTCTAAAATCATTAGGGGAAGTGGCAACAAAACGACTATTCACGTTGGTGTGTAGAATATATGAGTCTGGCGACATACCATCTGACTTTCGGAAAAGCATCATCCACACAATTCCGAAGACGGCAAGAGCTGACAAGTGCGAGAATCATCGCTCAATCAGCTTAACAGCTCATGCATCGAAGCTGCTTACAAGAATAATATACAGAAGAACGGAAAAGAAAATTGAGAATGCTCTTGGTGACGATCAGTTTGGCTTTAGGAAAAGTAAAGGCCCGAGAGAGGCAATTCTGACGTTACGGCTAATAATGGAAGCAAGGCTAAAGAAAAATCAAGAGACGTTCATAGGATTTGTCGACCTGGAAAAAGCGTTCGACAATATAAAATGGTGCAAGCTGTTCACGATTCTGAAAAATGTAGGGGGTAAGCTATAGAGAGAGACGGGTCATATACAATATGTACAACCACCAAGAGGGAGTAATAAGAGAGAGCGATCAAGAACGAAGTGCTCGTATTAAGAAGGGAGTAAGACAAGGCTGTAGCCTTTCGCCCCTACTCTTCAATCTGTACATCGAGGAAGCAGTGATGGTAATAAAAGAAAGGTTCAGGAGTGGAATTAAAATACAAGGTGAAAGGATATCAATGATACGATTCGCTGATGACATTGCTATCCTGAGTGAAAGTGAAGAAGAATTAAATGATCTGCTGAACGGAATGAACAGTCTAATGAGTACACAGTATGGTTTGAGAGTAAATCGGAGAAAGACGAAGGTAATGAGAAGTAGTAGAAATGAGAACAGCGAGAAACTTAACAGCAGGATTGATGGTCACGAAGTCAATGAAGTTAAGGAATTCTGCTACGTAGGCAGTAAAATAACCAATGACGGACGGAGCAAGGAGGACATCAAAAGCAGACTCGCTATGGCAAAAAAGGCAATTCTGGCCAAGAGAAGTCTACTAATATCAAATACCGGCCTTAATTTGAGGAAGAAATTTCTGAGGATGCACGTCTGGAGTACAGCATTGTATGGTAGTGAAACATGGGCTGTGGGAAAACCGGAACAGAAGAGAATCGAAGCATTTGAGATGTGGTGCAATAGACGAATGTTGAAAATCAGGTGGACTGATAAGGTAAGGAATGAGGAGGTTCTACGCAGAATCGGAGAGGAAAGGAATATGTGGAAAACGCTGATAAGGAGAAGGGACAGGATGATAGGACATCTGCTAAGACATGAGGGAATGACTTCCATGGTACTAGAGGGAGCTGTAGAGGGCAAAAACTGTAGAGGAAGACAAAGATTGGAATACGTCAAGCAAATAATTGAGGACGTAGATTGCAAGTTCCACTTTGAGATGAAGAGGTTAGCACAGGAAAGGAATTCGTGGCGGGCCGCATCAAACCAATCAGTAGACTGATGACAAAAAAAAAAAAAATTAAGGACATTACACACATCCATGCCCGAGGCAGGATTCGACCCTGCGTCCGTAGCGGTCGCTCGGCTCCAGACTGTAGCGCCGAGAATCGCACGGCCACTCCGGCCGGCAACTCCATGTTTTGGCATAGCTTCACCTCTCTTCCTTCATTTAATGAAATCATTTGCACGAAATATGAGAAATACAAATACTTGACTGGCACTACAAAGACCGAAACTGAATGGGGTCTTCGTAATAAAATGACTGACTTTGCAGTTCTTCTAAACATCTTTATAACATAATTCTACTATGAAACGTTTTGATTGAAGTACACCAACCCATCATATTATTCCTGCTGCTCTGCTTTAAATTTAAATTACGAACTACTTGAAAGAGCTCCATATTAACCCCCGTTACCTTACAATATATTCTTATTACAAGACTCAGGTTCTGTAATCAGCGTATAGTATGAATGTTGTCAATACTACAGGAGGAGAGTAGACATGTCAATGACTGGACGGAGAGATCACAAATTTGTTAAAAATGTAGGACCACCAGGGAGATTTGAACACAGATATTATCTGGCTTGCCAATCCAACACCGTGACCACTCAAACACAATGCGATGGTTCTTGCAGTTCACTCGATGTTGTACAGCGTAAACTTGGACCGACGCTGTTTCCATTTCCTTTTTTTTTTCGTATTTAATTACACCTTCTTGTTTTCATGCTTGATCAGTGTTCAGTTTTTGGCGGACTATTCACTGCACAATTTTACCGCTAGATCTGAGGGGGGCGCGATGGGGAGTTTCCCTTGTGAGAGCACTTTCACGTTGTTGTTGAAACTTCCTGGCAGGTAAAAACTGCGTGCCCAACCGAGACTCGAACTCGGGACCCCTGCCCCTCTCGGGCAAGTGCTCTACCATCTGAGCCACCGAAGCACGACTCACGCCCGGTCTCACAGCTTTACTTCTGCCAGTATCTCGTCTCAGGTTATGCACGAGGATCATGTCAACCTGTACCGCATTAAAACTGCCTAAAGATGACGCAATGAAGAGTTGAAACTGGTAGCGACAAAATAAAATAAAATCATAACGACGGCTGTGGGGTTTTTTTTTTTTGTCACGATATTCAGCGCAAGTCTAACCATGTGTGTACGTCTATGGCAACCTACATCGATTTGGGGGTGTGCTTACTCTATACTTTGTTCTCCCTCTACAATGCCTCACCCCTTCATTATTAAAATGCCGATTCCTTCGATACAGTTGCGCACTGTCGCCTGATAAACAAAGTAAGAGCCTACGGAATGTAATACCAGCTGTGTGGCTGAATTGAAGAGTTTTTAGCAAACAGAACACAGCACGTTGTTTTCAATGGAGAGACGTTAAAGTAACCTCTGGCGTGCCATAGGGGTGTGTTATGGGATCATTGCTTTTCACAATATATATAAATGACCTAGTAGATAGTGTCGGAAGTTCCGTGCGCCTTTTCGCGGATGATGCTGTATAGTATACAGATAAGTTCGAGCATTAGAAAATTGCAGCGAAATGCAGGAAGATCTGCAGCGGATAGGCACTTGGTGCAGGGAGTGGCAAATGGTTCAAATGGCTCTGAGCACTATGGGACTTAACATCTGTGGGCATCAGTCCCCTAGAACTTAGAACTACTTAAACCTAACTAACCTAAGGACATAACACACATCCATGCCCGAGGCAGGATTCGAACCTGCGACCGTAGCTGTCGCTCGTTCCGGACTGAGCGCCTTAACCGCTAGACCACCGCGGCCGGCGCAGGGAGTGGCAACTGACACTTAACATTTTAGTGTATTGCGATTACATAGAAAGAGGGATCCTTTATTGTATGCTTATACGATAGCGGAACAAACACAGGTAGCAGTTACTTTTGTAAAATATCTGGGAATATGCGTACGCAACGATTTGAAGTGGAATTATTGTACAAAATTAGTTGCTGGTAAGGTGCGTGCCAGGTTGAGATTCATTGGGAGAGTCCTTAGAAAATGTAGTCCATCAACAAAGGAGGTGGCTTACAAAACACTCGTTCGACCTGTACATGAGTATTGCTCATCGGTGTGGGATCCGTACCAGATCGGGTTGACGGAGGAGATAGAGAAGATCCAAAGAAGAGCGGCGCGTTTCGCCACAGGGTTGTTTGGTAAGCGTGATAGCGTTACGGAGATGTTTAGCAAACTTAAGTGACAGACTCTGCAAGTGAGGCTCTGCATCGCGGTGTAGCTTGCTCGCCAGGTTTCGAGAGGGTGCGTTTCTGGATGAGGTATCGAATATATTGCTTCCCCCTTCTTATACCTTCCGAGGAGATCACGAATGTAAAATTAGAGAGAGATTCGGCAGTCGTTCTTCCCGCGAACCATACGCGACTGGAACAGGAAATGGAGGTAATGACAGTGGCACGTAAAGTGCCCTCCGCCACACACCGTTTAGTGGCTTGCGGAGTAT
The DNA here is from genome assembly GCF_023897955.1 of Schistocerca gregaria. Classification (NCBI taxonomy): domain Eukaryota; kingdom Metazoa; phylum Arthropoda; class Insecta; order Orthoptera; family Acrididae; genus Schistocerca; species Schistocerca gregaria. The sequence goes on along the minus strand of NC_064928.1, from coordinate 214,825,207 downwards.
AAATGTAGATAGATGTAAATCTCAGTACGTTACCTATAATGCAATCACTTATCTTGGTAAAAAGTTCCGCAGTTAGGTTCAGTATCTCCTGTTTATTTACCGAACTACCCACATACACGGTCCGGTCCCATTAATGTGACCACCGCCTGTGGTGGACTTCAACGTGCAACAAGCACACTCACACTTCTAATGGTACTTGAATTGCGTAACAATTACGGCACCTCAACTCAACCTCTCGATACCAGCAATATGGTACTGTGTTTCTGTAAAGTAGTTGACATATTTCTGAGACAACATTCACATTTGATTCCATTAATGTAGAGGTACTTTGACGCATCGATATGTTTATTTTTCAGTGATATTATTCTTATTTGTATTCTTTCTTTTGTCACTATGATCTTTGACGTACTTGTAACTCTGATTTTTGGGCGCGTAAGCGATTATTAGTTAGTTAGTTAGTTAGTTAGTTTTAGTTAGTTAGTTAGTTAGTTAGTTAGTTAGTGTCGGACCTTGAGAAAGTCGTCTTGGACGTCATGTTGGAAAGACGCATAATGTAGCTAATAAAATGTGAACTTTAACAGTGAGGAAGATATTTTCAAGTATGTTCTATAATGTGGTGTTTTGTGTGTTACGTGATACTGCAGCAAAACTAATAAAAAAGAAGTGTAACTTAAATTCGGAGTGCTGATTACTTTTTTACATCACCGTTGTCGTGCAAAAGTGTAATCTTCAAGAATGGTTTGTGAAGCGCATCTACAAAACTTTTGAATGTAGCAGAATAAAACATAGGCCTCTTTGCATCCGAGCTTGGAATCACCACCACCTAGATTATCGACTATTGAGCCACGATTTTACTAGAAGACCAGCGTGGGAAACCCGATATGATGAATGCCTAGTTTATTCATTATTACATGAAATAACTTTATTAACTGTGCTCTAATGACACCTGCCGCATAATAACTTTGTTTTTGCCCGAAAATGCAGTATTTAGCAGTGTGAGCAACACCACAATCATTATTAAATTTTGGTCTTTGTTGTGGTAGGGTGGAGGGGTGGAGGGGGGGGGGGGGGGTAAGGACGGGATGCGGAAAAAAGTGCAATCGTTTGTGAAGCAGAGGACGGGGAAAGATAGGGAAAGAGGTATGTGGGAAATCATGATTCCCAGACCCCCAACAGGACGTCGCGATATTTTTGTGGCGAAAGTAGGAAATTTGCGCCGGATTGGGTCTTCTCTGGAACAGTTCACTTAAAGGCCTCGGCCACGCCTTCCGTCCGATCCAGATTCTCAGCTTACGGCACTCTGCAATGCAGCGTCTATAGTCCACCCCCCCCCCCCCCTTTCCACCTAATTCCTTATTCTCGCAGTGGTTCAAAAGTTCCCTACAAAAGTGACAACACCCAGTTACATTAAGTGTAGTCGTTGTCGCAATGCGGAAACGAAGCGATTTGACATCCAAAAGGACATGATCGCTGGCTTTCGGGCCAAGGGTGAAGCATTTCCGAAACGGCTATGTTTGTACAGAGTTCCGCCGCTGTCGCTAAAGTGTACCGTGCACAGGATAATGGCACTATACAAACGTTGGCGCCGAGACAACTGTTGTCCGTCACGGGCCATAGCTGACAGGGGTGAACGGCTGCGGAGATCTGTTCTGGCGAACGCAGCTGCAGCCGTTCAGCAACTGATGGCCCAGATCAACCACAGGGGGGGGGGGGGGGGGGGGGGCTCAACGAACTTTGTTGCTTATGGACCTTCGCACCAGGCGCCTTGTTCAAGCACCAATGCTGACTGCTAGTCATTAGCGACGAAGGCTGCAATTCCCACCCCAGTATGGCAACTCGTCATTCAATGAGTGGCGACAGCTGACCTTTCCAGATCAGTCGAGTTTTATGCTCCATCAGTCAAATGTCCATTGGCGTGTACAGCGTGGAACGTCTGGAAGAAAAAATTTGCCTTCCTTACGATACAGAAATGATTCGTGGCGTCCGATGGATGTTCTCGTCATTTTGGAAGGCACGTTAGATCACCAGAAGCATACATTCATTCTTGGGGATTTCGTCCGCCCCTACATACAGTTAATTTTTCCTTGGCACGATGGCACCTACCACGAGGACAATGCGACGTGTCACACAGCTCGCATTCTACGTGCTTGGTTCGAAGAACATCGGGATGAGTACACCGAACTCTGCAGATTTAAACCCAGTCAAGGATCCGTAGGACCAGCGAGCCTGGGTTGTTGGTGCCACGCATCATCAGCAGAGAATCCTAGCGCAGCTCGGCACGACACTGGCGAACCATGGCTCCACTTCTCTGCTGGTACCTTCCAGAACCTCACTGACACGCCCCACACACGTTATTCAGGCCTTTGACAGGTGGTCGCGTTGTGAGTCGACCGTGTAATATTAAGCATTTTTCCGAAGCACCGAATTTCAAAAGCTTCAGACCTCATTTCGTCTCAGCTACATATCGCTCACATTTCGTTTCCGTACAGCGTTACAGACTTCCTAACACTTGTACATCTAGATGTACAAGTGTTAATCTACATAACTATTTGGAATTTACACTGAAGAACCAAAGAAACTGGTACACCTACCTAATATCGTGTAGGGGCGAGCACGTATAATTGCTCCAGACGTGGCATGGACTCGGCTCATTTCCGAAGTAGTGCTGGAGGGAACTGCCACCATGAATCCTGCAGGACTATCCATAAATTCTAAGAGTACGAGGAGGTGGAGATCTTTTCTGAACAGTACGTTGCAAGGAATACCAGATACACTCAATAATGTTCGCGTCTGAGGAGTTTGGTGGCCAGCGGAAGTGTCTAAACTCATAAGGGTGTTCCTGGAGCCACTCTGTAGCAATTCTGGACGTGTGGGGGGGATCGCATTGTCCTTCTGAAATCGCCCATGTCAGTCCGAATGCGCAATGGACATGAATGAATTCAGGTGATCAGACAGGATTCTTATGTATGTATCTCCCGTCGCAGTCGTATCTAGACGTATCAGGGATCCCATATCACTCCAACTGCATACGCCCTACACCATTACAGAGCATCCACCAGCTTAAACAGTCCGCTGCTGACATGCAGGGTCCATGGAATTCATGAGGTTGTCTCCATACCCGTACACGTCCGTCCGCTCGATATAATTTGAAACGAGACTCGTCCGACCAGGCAACATGTTTCCAGTCATCAACAGTCCAATGTCGGTGTTCACGGGCCCAGGCGAGGCGTAAAGCTTTGTGTCGTGCAGTTGGTTCAAATGGCTCTGAGCACTATGGGACTTAACTGCTGAGGTCATCAGTCGCCTAGAACTTAGAACTACTTAAACCTAACTAACCTAAGGACATCACACACATCCATGCCCGAGGCGGGACTCGAACCTGCAACTGTAGCGATCGTGCGGTTCCAGACTGTAGCGCTTAGAACCGTTCGGCCACTGTGTCGTGCAGTCATCAAGGGTACACGAATGTGGCTTCGACTCTGAAACGCCATATCGATAATAATTCGCTGAATGGTTCGCACGCTCCGCCACTTGTTGATGGCCCAGTATTAAAATCTCCAGCAATTTGCGGAACGGTTGCACTTCTGTCACGTTGAACGATTCTCTTCAGACGTCGTTGACCCCGTTCTTGCAGCATCATTTTTTCCGGCCGCAGCGATGTCAGAGATTTGAAGTTTCACCGGATTGTTGATATTCAGGGTATGCTCGTAAAACGATCGTACGGGAAAATCCCCACTTCATCGCTACCTCGGAGACACTGTCCCGTCACTTGTGCGCCGACTATAACACCGCGTTCAAACTCACTTAAAATCTTGATAACCCGCCGTTGCAGCACCACTAACCGACCTAACTACTGCGCCAGACACTGTCTTACGCAGGCGTTGTCGACCGCAACGCTATCTTCTGCCAGTTTACATACCTTTTTATTCGTATACGCATGCCAATGCCAGTTTCTTTGGCGTTTCCGTGTATAATCAAGTGCGTAGCAGAGGACGCATCGAACTACCTATAGACTATTTCTCTACCGTTCCAATCTCGAATAGCACGCGGGAAAAACGACAAAATAAATCTCTTCGTTCGAGCTTTGATTTCTGTCATTTTATTACGAAGATTGTTTTCTCTCTTTATGTAGGCGTCAACACGATATTTTCGTACAAGGAGCAGAAAGCTGCGAACTGAAATTTCGTGGAAAGACCTCGCCGCTCTGCAAATCGCTTTAGTTTTAATGACTGTCATCTCAACTCCTGCATCATATCCGTGATACTCTGTCCCCTACTTCACTGCCATACAAAACGAGCTACTCTTCTTCGAACTATTCCGATGTCCTCCTTCAATCCTAAGAGATGAAAATTCCAAACCGGACAGCAACACTCTGGCAGAGGAGACAATCCGTACTGTACGCATTATATATATATATATACACTATCGATCCGCCCCTATTTTGTATGGATAGCACTAAGTATCGAAGTCCGAACGACTTGTCAGGCGTAGTGCTAATAAATAAACACAAATCTTCCTTGTAAATTACTATCTTTTACCGAAGACTATCAAAATCCCTGCAGCGTTTCCTGAGAGAGGACTTCACCTAGAGAGGGAAAAAACACAGCAGGGGTCTTCGAAGTAGCAATATCTATAAGCGCTAACACGTTTCTCTTTCAGTAACGCATTTCTTTTCTATTGCCGGTTCAAAAATGGTTCAAATGGCTCTGAGCACTATGGGACTAAACTGCTGTGGTCATTAGTCCCCTAGAACTTCGAACTACTTAAACCTAACTAACCTAAGGACATCACACACATCCATGCCCGAGGCAGGATTCGAACCTGCGACCGTAGCAGTCGCACGGTTCCGGACTGCGCGCCTAGAACCGCGAGACCACGCGGCCGCTATTGCCGGTCTGAATTTTATATTCTCTCTAGTTCTGGCTTTATCAGTTACCTTGCTGCCCAAAAAGCAAAACTCACCTTCTACACTCAAGCGCCAAGGAAACTGTTATAGGCATGCGTGTTCAAACACAGACGTATGTAAACTGGCAGAATACGGAGATATGGAGCTGCGGTCGGCAACGCCCATGTAAGACAAGTGTGTGGGGCAGTTGTTACATCGGTTCCTGCTGCTACAATGGCAGATTACCACGATTTGAGTTTGAACGTGGTGTTAGTCGGCGCACGAGCGATGGGACACAGCATGTCCGAGGTAGCGATGAAATGAGGATTTTCCCGTACGACCATTTCACTAGTGCACCGTGAATATCAGAAATCTGCTACATCATCAAATATCCCACGTCGCTGCGGCTGGAAAAAGATCCTCCAAGAATCAGAGAAACGACGACTGAAGAGAATCGTTCAACGTGACAGAAGTGCAAACTTTTCGCAAATTGCTGCAGATTTCAGTGCTGGGCCACCAACAAGTGTCAATGTGCGAACCATTCAACGAAACATCATCGATATGGGCTTTCGAAGCCGAAGACCCACTCTTGTACCCTTGATGACCGCACGACGCAAAGCTTTACGCCTCACCTGGGCCCGTCAACACCCACATTGGCCTGTTGATGAATGGAAACACGTTGCCCGGTAGGAGGAATCTAATTGTATCTAGCGGATGGACGTGTGCGGGTATGGAGACCAACTCATGAATCAATGTTCCTGTATGTCAGCAGTGGGCTGTTCAAGCTGGTGGAGGCTCTGTAGTGGTGTGGCGCTTTTGCAGTTGGAGTGATATAGCATCCCAGATTCGTCTAGATAAAACTCCAAAAGGTGACACGTACGTAAGCATCTTCTCTGATCAGCTGCATCCATTCATGTCCACTGTGCATTCCAATGGACTTGGACAATTCCAGCAGGACAATGCGAGACCCATACGTCCAGAATTGATCCAGAGTGGCTCCAGGAAATCTCTTCTGAGTTCATACACTTCCGCTGCCCACCAAACTTCCCGGACATGAACATTATTGAGCATATGTGGGATGGTTTGCAAAGTGCTGCGTGAAGAGATCTCCACCCTTTCGTACTCTTACTAATTTATGGACAGCCTCGCAGGACTCATGGTGTCATTTCCCTCCAACACTACATCAGACATTAATGGAGTCCATGCTACGTTGTCTTATGGCACTTCTGCTGCTCGCGGGTGTCCTACACGTTATTAGGCAGGTGTACCTCTTTCTTTGGCTCTTCAGTGTCCTTTGTCTCATTTCCTAATCTGATTCTCTCATTACATAGGTAGGAATGTTCATCAAACTAAAATAAGAGAAAGAGCTCGAACAGAAAGGTTTAGGTGTTCGTTATTCCCGCGCGCTGTTCGGGAGTGGAATGGTAGATAGATAGTATGATTGTGGTTCGAAGAACCCTCTGCCAAGCACTTAAATGTGAATTGCAGAGTAATCATGTAGATGTAGATGTAGATTACCACATGACTTTTATCAACTCTCTATCATATCCTTATTCTACTTTTTGTTCATATTCATCTTAAATTTTCTTTTTCGATTCACTATCCATTCCGCTTAACTGCCATTGCAAGTTTCTGACAGAATGACAATGCCATCTGAAAACTGTAAATTTTCTAAGTCTTCTCTCTGAACTTTAATTTCATCCCAGATTCTGCCATGTTTGCCTTTACTGCCTTCTCACTGTACAGATGGAAGCTCATCTGGGATAGGCTACAAACACTGTCCCACTACCTTCTCATCTGAGTGCTACGCTTTTATGTCCTCCGACTTCGTCTCGTTTCTGTAAAAGTCCTAAATAACGGAAAATCTTGTTGGAGCGGCGACGTAGTGGGAGGGAGGGAGGGAGAGAGAGAGAGAGAGAGAGAGAGAGAGAGAGAGAGAGAGAATGTCTTCGTGTACCAACGTGCCGGACCCCAAGTCATCAAGCAGAGCGCTGGAGAAAGCCACACGACGTAAAAATAGAATTTCATTTTCAGAGAGCTTCCAGGTGGCGCCATATACCAACGGCAATGGAGCGGGCATGTAGCTTCCCAGCAAAATGAAATGGATTTCGGTGTTACGAAACATACCGGATTACAAATCCCACGTTATCGGAAGATTCCCTGGCTCTCCGCACACATCTGCGTGAAGAAATTCACTATGCGATGACAGGTGCCTTTAGTATAAAAAAAACATAGTAATGTTTCGCAGACGCAGACATCGCCTCAAAGGGATACACAGAAAATTAGGAGTTAATGTACAAGTAAAATTGCTACGACTTAAGTAAGTGTTCTAAGGAATGAGCCAAAACGTTAGGACACTCTACATGACAACTCTGCAGTTCACAATTAAGTGCCTGGCAGAGGTTTTGTGAACTAACTTCCGACTAATTCTCTACCATGCCACTCACTAAATGAGTCTCACTGAATTTTATTTGATTAATACTCTCTTGGTGCCCTCCTATGTCCCAGACAGCAATACCTGATACTCAGATAAGTTGGCCGTAGTAGAACATGTTCCAAGAAGGTAATCATGAAACAAAATTCTGAGACGTGCTAGATATCGAAAACAACGCATTACCACATGCGCATGTATAGAGGGGCTGCTGATATTTATAAACATAGCAAAATTTTTTACAGGAAATAGGAAGGTGCCAAATTAGATAAAATATGGCTGTAGATTTTGCACCGACCGAATGACGATCCATTACCTTCAGTGGAAAATGTTAGCACCATCAGAGGTCGTCTCGTAGCTGGCGTCACGTGATGCATTACGGTGCCGTCGCTCCGTCGTCACTTCACCTCCGAGGATTATCGCGCAACTGGCACCGAAACGTTCGGGGAATGGCTTACGTATCGACCACGGCCTGTCCGCTTAGAAGTTTTAAATGAAGCTGATACCGGCTGTAAAATCCTGCACTGCGTGATCGATCTGCTCTTTGCCAAAGTCGTTTGTCAGTGGATTTCCCAATTTGCAGCCAGTATCATCGCAAGAATCTGCATCTACGTACATACGCCGCAAGCCACCGTATGGTGCATGGCGAAGTGAACCTTCTTCTGTGTTTCACTCGCGACTGGAGTGAGGGAAAAAACGACTATCTATACGCCTCCGTATGAGCCCTGACTTGGTCCTTGAGCGAAATGTACGTTGATGACACTAGAATCGTTCTGCAATCAGCTTAAAATGCTGGGTCTCCAAACTTTTTAAGTACTAACGTCTTCGCTCCAGGGAATCGCATTTTTCACCAAACATCTCCACAATATCCGCGTGTTGTTCGAACCTGCCAGTAACAAACCCAACATAATGAGATGCCAAAGATTTCAGCAGCACAGGAGAATGTGTCACAAATGATCTCTATACACGCTCTTCTTCGTAGTTGAGCCACACTTTCCTATCGTCAACAACTCGTGTCTAGTGGCTACCGTAGCTGCCTCTGGATCACGGGTCCCGGGTTCGATTCCCAGTCTGGTTGGGTATTTTCTCTGCGCGGGGACTGGGTGTTTGTGTTATCTTCATCATTTCATCATCATCATTCGTTACAATGGCTAGAGTGGACTGTGAAAAAAAATTGGACTATTGAAAGATTACCGTCAAACCTCCTTGCCTAGGAACGCTAGATGAAAGTTGATGTCAAGCACTGAATGAAAATTGCGCAACGGATAACTGGGGAGGGGAGCTTTAGAGCGCTACCTAGAGAGCGTGCCCCTTCTGTACGGTACTAGGCAAGGGGCTGGAGGGCCCACATGCTGATGTGTGGGTCCCTGCATTCTATATCTTTTATTTTAAATGAATTCCTTTAACTTGACTCCTTTGTGATTTTTAGGGTATGTTAAAGATTGATGAAAATTGATTATCTACTCATTTTAAACATTATCACTCGACTATACCGCGATTGCAGCAATTGTTCCAGTTTAAAGATATTACAATTTTACAACTTACAGCTCGGATATATTTTATAGTAATCTGCACGCACATTTCTACGGGCAAGACGGAATTGCGTTGGCCAAATGTATACCACCAAAGTCTCCCAATATTTTACATGGGACATCCACTATGTGAGGAGGATAACAGACAAACTGGAGACGAGATACATTAACACAGGGGGTCAAATTTCCGAAATTAAACGAGATCATTCATTTCTATGCACAATCAGAAGCTGGAAATAAAAGAATTAGTGAAAATATTGAAATGCCTCTCTTCCACGCGTGAACATCGAGACAGACGCACTTACCCGTCTTCTGTAACACTCCCAGAATATGGCTGGCACCGAGAGCTCTTCCTGGGCCCCGGTGGAGGGGATGGTTGAACCACTTGGCCGTGACCAACCTCTCCACTTTAAATCTTGTGACACTGGAACGTCTTTGACTTTGCCCTGCCTGTGCTCTCTCTCTCTCTCTCTCTCTCTCTCTCTCTCTCTCTCTCTCTCTCTCTCTCTCTCTCTCTGATCCCCTAACCAGGAGTAAGGTTGGCACTACTATACTACAGAACCACTTCCTAACTAAGATTTGGCCACGCTTTACGGAAAGGGGTGAGGAGGATTACGAAAGTTCATGTGCAGAATCACATTCACGTACAAGAAATGCATCATACACAACACATGTAAGTATGTATTACGAAGCCTGACACTTTTCTTTCCACCTGTACACATGGGTTCTGTTGCACCAGCAGCCGGCCGCGTCGTGTAATGAAATCGGCGACGTAGCCGCCCCTGTTTGTATTTCCCGGTGCGAGCGAGCAGAGAAACTTGCTGCTTATGGAGCGGAAACTTCTGTACCGTTTCACTATGAAAAATTTGGACTTCCTACGAGCGCTGATGACCGTGCTGTTGAGAGCCCCACAATCCAAACATCACCATCTTCATCGCCACACTTTCCTACAATTCTCCCAGTAAACCTAAGACGTCCGTTAGCCTTCGTTTCCAACTTCCTTATGCGTTCGTTTAATCTAATATCGCTTTGCAATGTTAAGCCTAGATATTTAATCGACGTGACTGTCAAACAGCACATTAATAATGGTTTATTCGAACATGACAGGGTTGTTTTTCCTAGTCATATGCATTAACTTACATTTTTAGACATTTAGACCAGCTGCCATTCACCACGCCAACTAGAAATTCTGAGTCATCCTAGATTGTACCACAGTCACTCAACGACGATATTTTCGCGTATACCTCAGTGTCATCAGTAAGCAGGTGCAGAAAGCTATTTACACTAACCTTCAGACCATTTGTGTGTATAGAATACACTCCTGAAAATGGAAAAAAGAACACGTTGACACCGGTGTGTCAGACCCACCATACTTGCTCCGGACACTGCGAGAGGGCTGTACAAGCAATGATCACACGCACGGCACAGCGGACGCACCAGGAACCGCGGTGTTGGCCGTCGAATGGCGCTAGCTGCGCAGAATTTGTGCACCGCCGCCGTCAGTGTCAGCCAGTTTGCCGTGGCATACGGAGCTCCATCGCAGTCTTTAACACTGGTAGCATGACGCGACAGCGTGGACGTGAACCGTATGTGCAGCTGACGGACTTTGAGCGAGGGCGTATAGTGGGCATGCGGGAGGCCGGTTGGACGTACCGCCGAATTGCTCAACACGTGGGGCGTGAGGTCTCCACAGTACATCGATGTTGTCGCCAGTGGTCGGCGGAAGGTGCACGTGCCCGTCGACCTGGGACCGGACCGCAGCGACGCACGGATGCACGCCAAGACCGTAGGATCCTACGCAGTGCCGTAGGGGACCGCACCGCCACTTCCCAGCAAATTAGGGACACTGTTGCTCCTGGGGTATCGGCGAGGACCATTCGCAACCGTCTCCATGAAGCTGGGCTACGGTCCCGCACACCGTTAGGCCGTCTTCCGCTCACGCCCCAACATCGTGCAGCCCGCCTCCAGTGGTGTCGCGACAGGCGTGAATGGAGGGACGAATAAAGACGTGTCGTCTTCAGCGATGGGAGTCGCTTCTGCCTTGGTGCCAATGATGGTCGTATGCGTGTTTGGCGCCGTGCAGGTGAGCGCCACAATCAGGACTGCATACGACCGAGGCACACAGGGCCAACACCCGGCATCATGGTGTGGGGAGCGATCTCCTACACTGGCCGTACACCTCTGGTGATCGTCGAGGGGACACTGAATAGTGCACGGTACATCCAAACCGTCATCGAACCCATCGTTCTACCATTCCTAGACCGGCAATGGAACTTGCTGTTCCAACAGGACATTGCACGTCCGCATGTATCCCGTGCCACCCAACGTGCTCTAGAAGGTGTAAGTCAACTACCCTGGCCAGCAAGATCTCCGGATCTGTCCCCCATTGAGCATGTTTGGGACTGGATGAAGCGTCGTCTCACGCGGTCTGCACGTCCAGCACGAACGCTGGTCCAACTGAGGCGCCAGGTGGAAATGGCATGGCAAGCCGTTCCACAGGACTACATCCAGCATCTCTACGATCGTGTCCATGGGAGAATAGCAGCCTGCATTGCTGCGAAAGGTGGATATACACTGTCCTTGTTCCGACATTGTGCATGCTCTGTAGCCACTGTCTATGTGCCTGTGGTTCTGTCAGTGTGATCATGTGATGTACTGACCCCAGGAATGTGTCAATAAAGTTTCCCCTTCCTGGGACAATGAATTCACGGTGTTCTTATTTCAATTTCCAGGAGTGTATAACAGCGATTTTGTCACACTTCCCTGTGGCACTCCTGACGATACTCTTGTCTCTGAACACTCGGCACCGAGGACAACATATTCGGTTCTGTAACTTAAGGAATCTTCGAACCACTGTCATATCTCGGAACCTATTCCATATGCTCTGCAATAGGGCTCCGTGTCAAACGCTTCACAGGATTGCCTCGCTGCGATGTCTATGGCTGGTCTTCGTGTTTTGCGTCGCGGTTGGAGCAGATCTCCACCTTAACTCCTCCGGAGACCCAAACTTAATTTAGATCGCACACCAGATTTTACATTCCAATCTCGGTTTTTTAACACTTTAGATGTGCATCACGGTTTCACTGTCTTTTACACTGATGGCTCCAAACAGGAGAATTTCCTTGGCTGTTCTGTAGTGTTCCCTGATCAAGTTACCCGCATTCGCCTCCCTGCTGAATATATCGTTTTCGCAGCGGAGCTCGGGGCGATCGATTTCTTCTCTGCTCCGATTCACTTAGTGCCTTACAATCATTGCATAATCTGTACCCAACTGAGGACATGGTCCAGCTGATAAATGACCAACTGTACTTGCTCCAACGGCGGGGTACAGAAGTATCCTTCTGCTGGGTGCCTGGTCACGTCGGCATATGGGGGCAATGAACAGGCCGATCGGGCTGCCAAGGAGGCCTGCAAAGAGCAGGATGTGGTCCAGTGTCCTGTTCCCTTGCAGTCAGTCATCGCTGCACCCCACAGGAAGTGCATGGAGTTGTGGGAGTACGAATGGCTGGCGGTGACGGCCAATAAACTGCGGTTGATAAAGTCAACCACTCGGCCGTGGCTTTCCTCCTGCCGGTTGCTCAGGCATGGAGAAATGACCCTCACGCGTCTTCGGATCGGCCACTGTCCTCTCACACATAGCTTTTTATTACGGCAGGAGGATCCTCCGTTTTGTGATGCTTGTGGTGTGCACATCTCTGTCCGGCACATTTTAACAGACTGCATTTTATACCGTGATGCACGGGCAGAAGCACAAGTTGATGGGATCTGCCTTCTGTTTTAGCTAATGATGAGACGCGTGTGTCGAGGGTTTTTAAGTTTTGTGATGTGTCTGGACTCTGGCCTAAAATTTTAGGCTGGAGGTTTTAGTGTATTGCAGAGTGGCTGACTCCTCCCCTTTTTTCCTTGCGGTCAGCCAGCCACTTCCATCTGCTACATTGTTTTAGCTCCCTCTATCATTTTCTTCCTGTGTTGTCCATGTTTTACTGCTGACGCTCTGCTTAATCCCACGCTTTGGTGTCGGTGAGCACATGTTTTTCAACGATTGTTACCCATGTTTTCTGTTTCGTTTTATATTCATGTTCTGGGATTTTTCTTGACACCCGTCTCACTAAGTTACTGAACGGGCGCTGAAGCCCTCGCTGTCGTGCGCCCAAAACCCCTCTACTACTACTACTACTACTTCTACTACTTCACGCTGATCTACGAGTTGAGAATCTGTCTGTTGCCCTTCGTCTACAGTTCGCATAATATCGTGTGAAAAAAGGATAAGCTGAGTTTCGTGAGAGCGGAACACACTAAATCGCTCCTGATGTGTGAGAAATAACTTTTCTGTCTCACTGAATTTTATTTTAATAGGACTCAGAATATCCTCAACAATTCAACACCATACCAATCGGTCTGTAATTTTGTGGGTCCGGTTTTGTGCCCTTCTTATATACAGGTATCAACCGCTTTTTTTCCAGTCACTGGGCGAGACATTCGCGATAAATGTCCTTTAAACAGCACTGGGATTCCATCCGGATCTTGCCACTTGCTTTCAACACTTTCAACTGTTTCTCTACGCCAGGGATGATTATTATTACATCGCCCATACAGGAATCTGTTGTGGAGAAACGATTTCTTAAAGGCGAAATTTAAAACTTCAGCTTTCCTTGTCATCGTTTCTGTTGCCACGACATACTGCTCGAGGCCGATCGGTTAGAAGATTTAGACCCACTCAGCAATTTTATGTACGACAATAATTTTCTCGGGAAGATATTTCGCTAAGGTGTGACGGTAGTAGCTGTTGAATGCTTTCCTCATTTTTTTCCGAATTTCTTTTTGACCACAGTGGTAATTTTCCGTAGGTAATTAATCCATTTACTCGCAACATACACTACTGGCCATTAAAATTCCTACACCACGAAGATGACGTGCTGTGAGGAGGAGGAGATTAGTGTTTAACGTCCCGTCGACAACGAGGTCATTAGAGACGGAGCGCAAGCTCGGGTGAGAGAAGGATGGGGAAGGAAATCGGCCGTGCCCTTTCAAAGGAACCATCCCGGCATTTGCCTGAAGCGATTTAGGGAAATCACGGAAAACCTAAATCAGGATGGCCGGAGACGGGATTGAACCGTCGTCCTCCCGAATGCGAGTCCAGTGTGCTAACCACTGCGCCACCTCGCTCGGTGACGTGCTGTGATATGCAAATGATTAGCTTTTCAATACATTTACACAAGGTTGACGCCGCTGGCGACACCTACAACGTGCTGACAGGAGGAAAGTTTCCAACCGATTTCTCATACACAAACAGCAGCTGACCGGCGTTGCCTGGTGAAACGTTGTTATGTCTCGTGTAAAGAGACGAAATGCGTACAATCACGTTTCCGACTTTGATAAAGGTCGGACTGTAGCCTATCGCGATTGCGGTTTATCGTATCGCGACATTCCTGCCCGCGTTGGTCGAGATCCAATGATTGTTAGCAGAATATGGAATCGGTTGGTTGAGGAGGGTAATACGGAACGCCGTGTTGTATCCCAACGGTCTCGCATCACTAGTAGTAGAGATGACAGACACCTTATCCGCACGGCTGTAACGCACCGTGCAGCCACGTCTGGATCCCTGAGTCAACAGATGGGTACGTTTGCAAGACAACAACCATCTGCACGAACAGTTCGACGACGTTTGCAGCAGCATGGACTATCAGCTCGGAGACCGTGGCCGTGGTTACCCTTGACGCTGCATTGCAGACAGGAGCGCCTGCAATGGTGTACTCAACGACGAACCTGGGTGCACGAATGACTAAACGTCATTTTTTCAGATGAATCCAGCTTCTGTTTACAGCATCACTATGGTCGCATCCGTGTTTGGCGACATCGCGGTGAACGCACCTTGGAAGCGTGTTTTCGTCAACGCCATACTGGCTTATCACCCGGCGTGATGGTATGGGGTGCAATTTGTTACATGTGTCGGTCACGTTTTGTTCGCATTGAAGGGACTTTGAACAGTGGACGTTACACTTCAGATGTGTTACGACACGTGGTTCTACCCTTCATTCGATCCCTGCGAAACCCTACATTTGAGCAGGATAATGCACGACCGCATGTTGCAGGTCCTGTACGGGCCTTTCTGGATACAGAAAATGTTCGACTGCTGCCCTGGCGAGCACATTCTCCAGATCTCTCACCAATTGAGAACGTCTGGTAAATTTTGGCCGAGCAACTGGCTCGTCACAATACGGCAGTCACTACTCTTGATGAACTGTGGTATCGTGTTGAAGCTGCACGAGCAGCTGTGCCTGCACACGCCACCCAAGCTCTTTGACTCAATGCCCAGCCGTATGAAGGCCGTTATTACGGCCACAGTTTGTTGTTCTAGGTACTTATTTCTCAGGATCTGTATACCGAAATTGCGTGAAAAAGTCATCACAGGTCATTTCTAGTATAATATATTTGTCCAATGAATACCCGCTTATCTTCTGCATTCCTTCTTGGTGCAGCAATTTTAATGGGCAATAGTGTATTACCATGATAGGAGAAATGTGGCGACCGCTGGTGCCAATGTAGTAACGTAGGTAAAAGATGCAAGATCATTTGTGATTTTTTTGGTTTGTTTGTCACCCATTACATTTTTTGATAGTAAAATTACTGAGAATTATTCTGATATCTCCCCTCGTACGATTCCCCATTCGCTTCTTGCCCACTTACATCATTTCCTTAGTGTCACGTGCCCGCATGACCAGCAGAGGGCATACCATATTCATTGTTCATAATGCTTTCTCTCAGCAGTGTATCGCTAATTTGGCCCATAAGACCATAAGATGCGCGCACAGTCAGATACAGTTTGTCCTGACAACACGTTAATAGTTTAAACACTGGCCTGCACTGTTGTCATCCCGTAATATGTTTGCGTAACGCAAGAACCCTGTCGTTAGAGAAGTTATGACAAAGCGACTCTGTCGTGCTGTAAGAGGTGAACGTGGTGAGAGCTCTAATTAGCGATAACTGTCCTCGCAAACAGCGCTTGGCCTACACGGCCTTTAGGAGACAGCGTAATACAAGGTCTGTCTCGAGGCGCATGCGAGTTGGCGTTTAAGAGACTGTGATGGTTCAAAATGGTTCAAATGGCTATGAGCTCTATGGGACTTAACATCTGTGGTCATCAGTCCCCTAGCACTGAGATCTACTTAGACTTAACTAACCTAAGGACATCACACACATCCATGCCCGAGGCAGGATTCGAACCTGCGACCGTAGTGGTCTCACGGTTCCAGACTGTAGCGCCTAGAACCGCTCGGCCACCGCGGCCGGCAGACTGTAGCGCCTAGAACCGCTCGGCCACCGCGGCCGGCAGGCTGTAGCGCCTAGAACCGCTCGGCCACCGCGGCCGGCAGGCTCTAGCGCCTAGAACCGCTCGGCCACCGCGGCCGGCAGGCTGTAGCGCCTAGAACCGCTCGGCCACCGCGGCCGGCAGGCTGTAGCGCCTAGAACCGCTCGGCCACCGCGGCCGGCGGCTGTAGCGCCTAGAACCGCTCGGCCACCGCGGCCGGCAGGCTGTAGCGCCTAGAACCGCTCGGCCACCGCGGCCGGCAGGCTGTAGCACCTAGAACCGCTCGGCCACCGCGGCCGGCAGACTGTAGCGCCTAGAACCGCTCGGCCACCGCGGCCGGCAGACTGTAGCGCCTAGAACCGCTCGGCCACCGCGGCCGGCAGGCTCTAGCGCCTAGAACCGCTCGGCCACCCGGGCCGGCAGACTGTAGCGCCTAGAACCGCTCGGCCACCCGGGCCGGCAGACTGTAGCGCCTAGAACCGCTCGGCCACCGCGGCCGGCAGACTGTAGCGCCTAGAACCGCTCGGCCACCGCGGCCGGCAGACTGTAGCGCCTAGAACCGCTCGGCCACCGCGGCCGGCAGACTGTAGCGCCTAGAACCGCTCGGCCACCGCGGCCGGCAGACTGTAGCGCCTAGAACCGCTCGGCCACCGCGGCCGGCAGACTGTAGCGCCTAGAACCGCTCGGCCACCGCGGCCGGCAGACTGTAGCGCCTAGAACCGCTCGGCCACCGCGGCCGGCAGACTGTAGCGCCTAGAACCGCTCGGCCACCGCGGCCGGCAGACTGTAGCGCCTAGAACCGCTCGGCCACCGCGGCCGGCAGACTGTAGCGCCTAGAACCGCTCGGCCACCGCGGCCGGCAGACTGTAGCGCCTAGAACCGCTCGGCCACCGCGGCCGGCAGACTGTAGCGCCTAGAACCGCTCGGCCACCGCGGCCGGCAGACTGTAGCGCCTAGAACCGCTCGGCCACCGCGGCCGGCAGACTGTAGCGCCTAGAACCGCTCGGCCACCGCGGCCGGCAGACTGTAGCGCCTAGAACCGCTCGGCCACCGCGGCCGGCAGACTGTAGCGCCTAGAACCGCTCGGCCACCGCGGCCGGCAGACTGTAGCGCCTAGAACCGCTCGGCCACCGCGGCCGGCAGACCGTAGCGCCTAGAACCGCTCGGCCACCGCGGCCGGCAGACCGTAGCGCCTAGAACCGCTCGGCCACCGCGGCCGGCAGACTGTAGCGCCTAGAACCGCTCGGCCACCGCGGCCGGCAGACTGTAGCGCCTAGAACCGCTCGGCCACCGCGGCCGGCAGAGTGTAGCGCCTAGAACCGCTCGGCCACCGCGGCCGGCAGACTGTAGCGCCTAGAACCGCTCGGCCACCGCGGCCGGCAGACTGTAGCGCCTAGAACCGCTCGGCCACCGCGGCCGGCAGACTGTAGCGCCTAGAACCGCTCGGCCACCGCGGCCGGCAGACTGTAGCGCCTAGAACCGCTCGGCCACCGCGGCCGGCAGACTGTAGCGCCTAGAACCGCTCGGCCACCGCGGCCGGCAGACTGTAGCGCCTAGAACCGCTCGGCCACCGCGGCCGGCAGACTGTAGCGCCTAGAACCGCTCGGCCACCACGGCCGGCAGACTGTAGCGCCTAGAACCGCTCGGCCACCACGGCCGGCAGACTGTGATGGTGTTAACCCGCTTGTGCTCATCACACCAATTTTTAATTTTCCTTTCTGTGTAAGTGACAAGCATATAAGATGTTTGCGACTTTTAGCAAACATAATCTCACATATATTCTTTCTAGTAGGTTAGTCAGTCCTCTGTCTGGTTTAACGTGGCTCAGCACGAATTCCTCATCATCTCAGAGTAGCACATGCGTCTACGTCCTCAATTATCATCTAAAACTGAATGGTCTGTGTACTCCAACCTCTGTCTTCCTTTGCAGTTTTTAACCTCTGTGGGTCCCACTAGTACAGTGATTGGCAACTGGTGGCATGTGCCTCTCTAGAGAGGGGGGAGGGAGAGTGGCCGTCATAATAGTAGATGGTATGTAGAAACTTATCGAAAAGAAAAAACATTGAATTCAAATCTGATAAATTTACTGAAAAAAGACAAATATAATACATTATGTCATAAATAAAAAATTAAAATTTATATTGGCACTTATTTGATGCTCTTATAAGAGCAGCATTTGTATCAGAAATACACTCTGAGGATTCTTTTTTTTTTTAGCTGTTCTTTGTAATCAATGCAGAAAATACGGTTTCGTGAAAAGTAGGAAGATGTAAATGGCAACAGTCTAGGAAACGTTCTTGTTTCAGTGTAGAAATCTCTTCAGTCCACCGCTGCCCAGAATTCAAAGAGCGATTTATTATTAATTTGTCTCTTGATTTCGCCGCTTGGCGTGAAGTCTGTGAAGGCGTTCCCTTTGCCAGTTAAGACCTCTGGGAGTATTTTCGCGTGCCAGCTGAAAGAGCAATAGGGGGCCATCGATTCCGGTTTTGTCTATGTAGCGGATGGGTGCTGCGAAATAAATTTACTTATTCTCGATAATTTGCAAGGTTTGTAACTTTGGAGCCTTACCGTCAAAATACGAGGAGCGTTTGAAAAGTCCATGCAAAGTCCGAGAGATGGCACCACCGGCGCGTATAGAGGTCATGTTTAGTTAGTAGCATCTTTGAAAAGATCGCACACCAAGTTTCAGCCATTTGGCCTGTTTCTTTGTTTTTGGCATTCGTGTGAATCAAGGGCGTCGAGTGACTGCCAAAAAAATGGACGAAAAAGAATTTCGTGTAATGATTAAACATTACTATATGAAAGCCAAAACGCCTCACGAGACTAAAGAGAAGCTTGACAAACATTACGGTGACTCTGCACCTTCAATTAGAACAGTTTATAAGTGGTTTCAAAATTTTCGGAGTTGATGCTGAACGTTCTAGACGCCCCGTGGAGGTTACGACTCCAGAAATCATTGATAAAATCCATGATACGGTGATGCATGACAGAAGAGTTAAGGTGCGTGAGATGCCAAGTACTGTGGCCAGCTCGAACAGGAACATAATATTTTGCATAAACATTTGGACACGAGAAAGCTATCCGCAAGATGGGTTCCGCGATTGCTCACGCTTGACCAAAAACGGAATCGTGTGAAGTGTTGCAAGGATGGTTTGCAACTGTTCAGGAAGAATCCGCAGGACTTTAAGCGTTGTTTCGTCACTGTGGATGAAACATGGATACATTAGTATACTCCTGAGACCAAACAACAATATAAACAATGGGTTACGAAGGGAGAATCTGCACCAGAAAAGGCGAAGACCATTCCTTCGGCCGGAAAGGTTATGGCGACTGTCTTTTGGAATTCGCAAGGGACAATCCTCATCGGCTATCTGGAAAAGGGTAAAACTACTACAGGTGCATATTATTCATCGTTATTGGACCGTTCGAAAACCGAGCTGCAAGAATAACGCCGGCGATTGAACTGCAAAAAAGTCCTTTTTCCAACACGACAATGCACCAGCGCACACCTCAGCAGCTGTGATCGCAAAATTAATGGAAACATGATTCCAACTCGTTTCACACCCGTCCTATTCTCCAGACTTGGCTCCCTCTGACTACTGTTTTTTCCCCAATTTCAGGAAGTGGCGGGCGGGACAAAGGTTTTATTCAAATGAGGACACCTGCAGAAACTAATATCTATTTTGCAGACTTGGACAATTACTCGGAATGGATCAATAACTAGAACAGCGTTGGACCCAGTGTATAAGTCTAAAAGGAGACTGTCGGGAAAAAAGGTTTACCACAAACACGTAAGTAGTTTAAATTTTTGTACGGACTTTTCAGACTCCCCTGGTACTCAACATTCATGCTATATATTTATTTCTGTTTGCTGTATGATGAAAGGGGCGGGGCGCTGTAAATTGTGATTGAAAACTGGGTCGTGAATACTGAAAGGTTGAGAAACGCTGCTCTGGTACCGTGCAAGTTATTCTCTGCTGTCTGAACACATGCCAAATCCACCTCTCCCTCCTTCTTCTGTGTTTTCCATGCATTCGTTCCTTCATGCTCTCAGCGAAGTACATGCTCATTCTTGTGTTATCAGTCACTTCAATTTTCACCATCCATCTGTAGCACCACATCACAAAACAATAGAATTTCTTCCCTTCGGGTGCTCCTGCAGTCAGTATTTCACGACCATACAATCCTGTGCGCCAGATGTACATTCTCAAAAATATTTTCAAATTAAGGTCTATGCTGCTACTTAAGAACGCCCTCTGTCGGTATCGTCTGCTTCTTCTTTCGTCCTTGCTTCGTGTGACGCGTGTTATTTTACTCCCAAGGCAGCACAATTCCTTAATTACACTACTGGCCATTAAAATTGCTAGACCAAGAAGAAATGCAGATGATAAACGGGTATTCATTGGACAAATCTATTATACTAGAAATGACATGTGATTACATTTTCACGCAATGTGGGTGCATAGATGCTGAGAAATCAGTACCCAGAATAACCACCTCTGGCCGTAATAACGGCCTTGATACGCCTGGGCATTGAGTCAAACAGAGCCTGGATGACGTGTACAGGTACAGGTGCCCATGCAGCTTCAACACGATACCACAGTTCATCAAGAGTAGTGAATGGCGTATTGTGACGAGCCAGTTACTCGGCCACCATTGACCAGGCGTTTTCAATTGGTGAGAGATCTGGAGAATGTGCTGGCCAGGGGAGCAGTCGAACATTTTCTGTATCCAGAAAGGCCCGTACAAGACGTGCAACATGCGGTCGTGCATTATGCTGTTGAAATGTAGGGTTTCGCAAGCATCGAATGAAGGGTAGAGCCACTGGTCGTAACACATCTGAAACGTAACGTTCATTGTTCAAAGTGCCGTCAATGCGAAAAAGAGGTGACCGAGACGTGTAACCAATGGCACCACATACTATGACGCAGGGTGATACGCTAGTATGGCGATGACGAATACACGCTTCCAATTTGCGTTCACCGCGATGTCGCCAAACACGGATGCGGCCATCATGATGCTGTAAATAGAACCTGCATTCATCTGAAAAGTTACGATTTGCCATTCGTGCATCCAGGTTCGTCGAGTACACGATCGCAGGCGCTCCTGTCTGCGATGCAGCGTCAAGCGTAACCGCAGCCACGATCTCCGAGCTGATAGTCCATGCTGCTGCAAACGCCGTCGAACTGTTCGTGCAGATGGTTGTCGTCTTACAAACGTCCCCATCTGTTGATTCAGGGATCCAGACGTGGCTGCACGATCCGTTACAGCAGTGCGGGTCAGATGCCTGTCATTTCGACTGCTAGTGATACGAGGTCGTGGGGATCTAGCACAGCGTTCCGTATTACCCACCGATTCCATATTCTGCTAACAGTCATTGGATCTCGACCAACGCGAGCAGCAATGTCGCGATACGATAAACCGCAGTCTCGATAGGCTACAATCCGACCTTTATCATGGTCGGAAGGTACGCATTTCTCCTCCTCACACGAGGCATCACAACGACGTTTCACCAGGCAATGCCGGTCAACTGCTATTTGTGTATGAGAAATCGGTTGGAAACTTTCCTCGTGTCAGCACGTTGTTGGGGTCGCCACCGGTGCCAACCTTGCGTGAATGCTCTGAAAAGCTAATCATTTGCTTATCACAGCATCTTCTTCCTGTCGGTTAAATTTCGCGTGGTGTAGCTATTATAATGGCCAGTGGTGTAAATGATTCTGTGATGTCTGAAAAAACACACCACGCATTCGTGTGATTGATTTGCCTCGAAGGGTAACGAATTCGACTTCTTCAGTGTGGACGCAGAAATACGTCTGACCTCCTGCGGGTATCTCTGAGAAGCGAGCATGGAGTCAATGGACAGGGACCGCGGATAGCTGGGGTTCGATTACAGTGTGGCTGGTCCGGACGGCGTGCTGAGGTAATCCGCGCAGTGTCCGGATGGCGCAGTGGTTGCCGCACCTGCCTAATAAGATCATCCTGGATTCTAATCCCGGTCCGATGCACATTTTCGATCGTCGCTACTGATTCTGCTTTAAGTCCCGATGCCGTTCACATCGATAGTTCCTTCCCTCCCCCTCCAGGCGCGCGCGCGCGCACACACACACACACACACACACACACACACACACACACACACACACACACACACACACCAGTTCATTATCTTAGTCTACTTCGTGATCCTGAATTCTGCCGAGTTTATAGCCCATTTTATTTTCGCTTCGTCTCATAACTTTAGTCATTCTTCGGTTTAACCTCAGTACATATTATGTACTCATTACTGTTCATGCCATTCTACTTGTCCTGTAATTCATTTCCACTGAGGCTAGCTATGTCATTAGCGAATCGTAACATTCATATCCATTCAGCTTGAATTTTAACTCCACTCTCCCTTCAATTTCAGTCATTGCTTCTTCCATGTATAGGTAGAACAGCTAGGGGCGGGGGGCGAAAGACCACACGCCTGCCTTTCACCCTTTTCAATTCGAGCGCTTCGTTCTTGTATTGTTCGTTCTTGGCTCTTGTACATATTGTATGTTACCAGTCTTTCCCTATGGCTTACCCCTATTTTTCTAAGAATTTCGAACATCTTGCACTTTTTCACAACGTCAAACATTTTCCAGGTTGACAAATCCTACGACAGTGTCTTGATTTTTCTTTAGTCTTTCATTATCAACCGAAACGTCAATACTGCCTCTCTGGTGCCTTTACCTTTCCTAAAGCCAAACTAATTGACATCTAACAGATCCTCAATTTTGTTTTCCGTTCTTCTACAAGGGTGAGTCAAATGAAAAATTTAAATATTTTTTTAATATTATCTATTGTGCAGAAGTGGTACAAAGCTGTATCACTTTTCAACATAATCTCCCCCACGCTCAATACAAGTCCTCCAGCGCTTACAAAGTGCAGAAATTCCTTTAGAAAAAAATTCTTTTGGTAGTCCGCGCAAACACTCACGCTCCGCGTGGCGTACCTCTTCATCAGAACGGAACTTCTTTCCCCCCATTGCGTCTTTGAGTGGTCCAAACATATGGGAATCACTTGAGGGCAAGGTCTGGTGAGTATGGTGGATGAGGAAGACACTCAAAATGCAGGTATGTGATTGTTGCAACTGTTGTACGGCCAGTGTGGGGCCTTGCATTGTCATGTTGCAAAAGGACACCTGCTGACAGCAGTCCACGTCGCTTTGATTTGATTGCAGGCTGCAGATGACTTTTTAGGAGATCTGTGTATGATGCACTGGTGACAGTGGTCCCTCTAGGCATGTAATGCTCCAAAATGACGCCTTTTTCGTCCCAAAAGAGAGTCAGCATAACCTTCCCTGCTGATGGTTCTGTTCGAAACTTCTTTGGTTTTGTTGATGAGGAATGACGTCATTTGTTGCTCGCTCTCTTCGTTTCCGGTTGGTGGAAGTGAACCCAGGTTTCGTCCCCAGTAACGATTCTTGCAAGGAAGCTATCATCTTCTCGTTCAAAGCGCCGAAGAAATTCTTCACAAGCATCAACACGTCGTTTTCTCGTTTCAGGAGTCAGCTGCCGTGGCACCCATCTTGCAGACACTTTGTTAAACTGGAGAACATCATGTGCACAGTGTGGTGTGCTGACCCATGACTAATCTGTAAACATGCTGCAATTTCATTCAGTGTTACTCGGCGGTTTTCCTTCTCTATGGCCTCAACTGCTGCAATGTTCTGTGGAGTCACAACTCGTTGTGCCTGACCTGGACGAGGAGCATCTTCCACTGAAGTCACACCATTTGCGAACTTACAACTACATTCGTAGACTTGTTGCTGTGGCAAACATGCATCACCGTACTGAACCTTCATTTGTCGATGAATTTCAATATGTTTCACACCTTCACTACCAAAAACCGAATAACGGAACCCTGTTCTTCCCTGGTGGAAGTCGCAAGTGTGGCGGCCATCTTTATACTGATACTGCGACGGTATGTGTGCATCTGCACTATGCTGCCACCTACAGGCCATTCTGCACGCTGTTTGTAGCACGCTTACCAACTTACAGGATAAAGGCGCGAAATTTCGATATGTTATTACAAATTTAAGGTTTTTCGTTTGACTCACCCTCGGATATTGGTCTCACGAGATGTTACGCTGATTGTGTGATAATTCGCTCATTTGTTGGCTTTTGCAGTCTTCAGAATTGTCATAGGATGTTTGTTCAAAAGTCAGATGGTATATCACCAGACTCATACAGTCTCCACACCAACATGAATAGTCGCGTCTTGTTGCCATTTCCCCCCATGACTTTAGAAAATCTGATGGAATTTTATCTATCCTTTCTGCATTTTTTTTATCTTTAGTCTTTCAAAGCTCTCTTAAATTCTGATTCTAACACTGGATTCTTTAACTTTCCCTGCCGACACCTGTTTATTCTTCTGTCACATCATCAGACAAATCCTTCCCCTGACAGATGCCTTCAGAACAGGTTTTCCACCTACCCGCTCTCTTCTACATTTGGTAGTGTAACTTCCATTCCACTATTACTGTTACCGCCCTTCTTTTTAATTTCACGGAAGGTTATTTTGACTTTTCTATATGCTATGTCAGTCCTTCCGAAAATCATTATTTTTTTCGCTTTCCTCACAGTTTTTATGTAACCATTTCGACTTAGTATCCCTGCACTTCCAGTTTATTTCATTCTTAAGTGATTTGTATTTCTGTAGTCTTGAATTATCCTTAACATAATTGAACTTTCTTCTTTCGTCGATCAACTGAGGTATTTCTTCTGGTACCAATGGCTTCTTCGCAGCTCCTTCCGTGTACCTGTGTGTTCCTCTCCAACTTCTGTGAATGCTGTTTTTTAGCGATATCCATTCCCCCTCAGCTGACCTGCCTAATGAGCCACTCGTTATCGCAGTATCTACAGCCTCAGTGAACTCCAAGCGTGACTCTTCCCCCATGTTCCACTTCTCCGCAAACTCGCCCTTCTGGACGATTCATCTTCACTCCAGTGGTCAGCATTGTGATCTGAGTCTGTATCTGCTGCTGGGTACGACTTACAAACCGGTATCTTATTTCGGAACCTGCCTGACCATGTATTTAGGTTGGAACCTTTGCATGTCTCTGGGCCCTTCCAATTATCGTATGTTCATCTTCCTTTATATGATGATTCACACGTTGAGTATCCTCCTGTACCACCTATGCATTTAGATTTCCTGCTTATGATGTCGGCATATAAGTATGAATTGCTGCTGGCATTGGTTCGTCGATTCTGATGAGAATACCCCTGTCGCTGAACTGATCATAGGTTAAAACAAACTGTAGAATCATATTTCCTGTGTTGAGGTTGTGAGTACGGGCATATATTAAAGCCAGTGAAGAGAGGGAAAAAAAAACTCCACCCTTCCTTTTCATAACGAATCCTACTCCTGTTACACCGTGTTATTCTTCTGTTGACACTATCCTACCTTCCTCTGACCAGAAATTGTTCTTCATATTTCACTTAACTAAGTCCTGCTACAAGTGAGATTGAGCCTTTCCATCTCCCTTTGCAGGACTTTCTAGTTTGCCTATTACGTCCAATATTCTGCCCGTGCGAGTAGTAAAATGTTGCCCTGTCGTTGGTTATTCCACCTTTTTGTCATGGTTACCTCCCCCTTCGTAGTTCCCCCCCCCCCCCCCCCACGGAGATAAGAATAGGGCGGGGGGGGGGGGGGGGTGATCCGGGAATCTTTTGCCAGCGGGGAGATCAATTACAGATCGCCTGTCCTCTGAGTACATAGTGTATTCCCAGTCTCCTTCCTCACGCCGTTGAACATTTTGATTTTTCCGGCTTTGACGACCAGTTTCCCACCCCAAGAGCAAGAAAGAGATTGACTTTAAACTCTGTCCGCTGCTCCGCCTACTTTGAGAAGACGTTTGGCAGAGCAAAGATAATTTCTTACACCGGAAGTCATTTTCCTTCATTGCGGATGGTTCTCATCCAGAACTAGTTGAGTACCTGCGTGGATTCGTACTTACTCCAATCTTCTATTACTCTTCTCTCTCTCACCCCTCTCGCTGTTCATCTCATCATTTCCCTGTCTAGCGGCCTGCTCTTCCTTTCTTCCGACCATTTCCTCTATCTCCACTATTTGTGCTCGATTCCTACTCGCCTCTCATCTCACCACATTCTCACCCCTCCCCTCCCCGCTCAGTATTCCTTTGCAAATACGATTAAATCGTTCCAGGGATTTGTCCGTGGCTTGCCCGCGTACGCACATGTAAAATACTTTTCACAAATCTGTAACATATTTCCCATATATTTGTACACAAATTACACCTGTATCTCTAGCGAATTTCGCCCTGCAGTTTAATTTCTACGCGGCTCAATGTTTATGAAGTCGTATCTCCTGAAATACGTGTCGTACAACGATATAGTTTTGCAGGTACACTATGTGATCAAAAGTATCCGGACATCCCCAAAAATGTAATTTTTTCATATTAGGTGCATTGTGCTGCCATGTACTCCATTATCAACGACCCCAGCAGTCATTAGACATCGTGAGAGAGCAGAATGGGGCGTTCCGTGGAACTCACGGACTTCGAACGTGGTCAAGTGATTGGGTGTCACTTGTCATACGTCTATACGCGAGATTTCCACACTCCTCAACATCCCTAGGCCCACTGTTTCCGACGTGATGGTGAAGTGGACCCGGCGGGGTCAGGGATTTTCTCTGCCTCGTGATGGCTGGGTGTTGTCATGTCCTTAGGTTAGTTAGGTTTAAGTAGTTCTAAGTTCTAGGGGACTGATGTCCATAGATGTTAAGTCCCGTAGCGCTCAGAGCCATTGAAGAGGAAAGCTGAAGAGACAGACACGTACGGCACAAAAGCGTATAGGACGACCTCGTCTGTTGACTGACAGAGACCGCCGACAGTTGAAGGGGGGGGGGGGGGTCGTAATGTGTAATAGGCAGATATGTATCCGTACTATCACACAAGAATTCCAAACTGAGTGATAGTTAGGCGAGAGGTGAGAAAACTTGCATTTCATGGTCTAGCGGCTGCTCATAAGCCACAGATCATGCCGGTAAATGCCAAACGACGCCTCGCTTGGTGTAAGGAGCGTAAACATTGGACGATTGAACAGTGGCAAAACGTTGTGTGGAGTGACCAGTCACGGTACACAATGTGGCGGTCCGATGGCAGGGTGTGGGTATGGCGAATGCCCAGTGAATGTCATCTGCCAGCGTGTGTGGTGCCAATAGTAAAATTCGAAGGCGGTGTTGTTACGGTGTGGACGTGTTTTTCATGTAGATGTCTTGCACCCCTTGTTGTTTTACGTGCCACATTCTTACTTCCCACTGTTAAAGAGCAATTCTGGGATGGCGACTGCATCTTTCAACACGATCGAGCACCTGTTCATGATGCACGGCCTGTGGCGGAGTGGTTACACTACAATAACATCCCTGTAATGGACTGGCCTGCACAGAGTCCTGACCTGAATCCTGTAGAACACCTTTGGGATGTTTTGGAACGCCGATTTCGTGCCAGGCCTCACCGACCGACAACTAATTCGGAAGATATTTATTAGGAGCACGCAATTCCAGCTGTGTAATGCCGCTATGGAATTCTGTAAACAGGCGTTGTCTGAATCGTTACAAACAACTTTATTAGTGAATTTACATTTATTGGCACTCCCCTTCCGCGGTCTTTCTGTTGCTTCTATGGATTGTCAATGAAACGTCCCTTCCTTCCCTCCTTTCTTCTGCTGCATTTATCAGTCTATCTAACATAACCTGCTTCTCTGAAATGACGAGAGCAATCTTGAAGTATTTGCAACATTCACAGCGTCTTACCCACATCGTTTGCAGACTTCCGTCGCCGTTGCGACTGTGAGGATTAATTACAGCCAATTCCTTGCAAACACTCAGAACAATTCCACATGCAAATCACTTACTACATGTAAGTAACTAAGCTAAAACATCACCATTCACGAAATCACACAGCCTATAACATAAAAGTATCGGCGCGAAGTGTTCCCTCTCTGACGTCTTGCGCTGCGCTCAGCTCAGTGGCAGAAGCGCGTTCGCCTCTGCCGCCCCCCCCCCCCTCCCCCCTCATCCCTTTCACGACATCGCCACACTTCGCCCTCTGAGTCGGCCGGTAGCAGTCATGGTGTAGACGTATCATGTTCTCGGGAGGGGGAGGGCGGAGTTTGTGTTTTAATGTGCTTCTCATTTCGGAATTCTGCAGATCCATTATGGTGCTTTTACGATACAGAAAGGCTACTAGCTGTAGTATCATTGCCACAGATACTACTACAACGCCGCGCCAGCACAAGATTGGCAGCCCGTCGTCTGCCGAGCACAGCGCACTCTAGCGGGCTGTGCAGCTCGACGGAACTGGAGTGTGCCTCGTGCACTTCTTAGCTACAATCCAACCTAGCGTGGCGTTTGCTGTGTTAGTGGTTTGGTATCTAACTTATTTGTAAATGGAAATGATAATCTTATTTTATTACATTGAGTAATTACTAAATAATTTTTCTCCCGGCTAAAGATTTGATCAAGTTGCTAAAGAACTCCAAGTTAACGTCGTGTTAAAGTGTTGCCTGTAAGTTGTGCAAGTGTCACTAAATCACAGTTCATACAACAGATTCCTTACAACTATTGATTTAGATGGAAGCGGTTATCTTCAGCAAAATGATCATTAAAACTACCGAATATCAGCCGCGCACAACACTGACGTATGTTACCTGAAACAATAGTCTTCGCAACTCGTGCGTAATTAATTTCGGCTTCATACATCAGCTAGAGACGTTTCTTATAAAGATCGTGCTATGAGCACTGGTTTTAAAGAACCAATCTGATTCGAATCATTGTCATTAAAATGAGTTCGGGACCACCGGTGCACATTTATTTTCACACTTTTGCATTACCTTCGGCATTTATACTGCAGAGTTGCGTAATTTAAATTTGAATTTGCCGCTGAGATAATTGTTAAGATGGCGGCAGACAATTGATAGACTTTCTATTGTTAGAGCAAATAATTAAATATTTAAAATGCTTATTAAACTCTATACAATCTACTTTCGTATTGTGCACTATTTAGACTTCATCAAGCAAACATTTGATTTGTTTCTAAGGAAAACACGACAAAAACGCGATAGAAATCGCTATCATCAATGGCTGCGCTGCTTGCAGCGGAGAGAAATAATTAACACAGATAATGCTTACTGAGAGAGGAATTAAAGTTACAAATAGTTATTCACTCATATTTATAATAATAATGAACTCTATTTTCAAGTAATAATTAACAAATAATTACAGTTTGTTAACAGACCTTAGTTCGATAAGCGTCCGCAACCTACAAAAGCCAACCAACAAAAGGTAAAAAAAGGAAAACAAACGCAGATCATAAAAGGAATTTACAATTATCATTGTCTTTGTATGATATACATCGATATGTCCAATTACATCATAGAATATTATATAAATAATTAATATGTCATCGTTTTCATTCGTTTTCACTGTTATTTCATACGTCGAATGGATAATGTTTATAACTGTTAGAGGCATTATTTTCTCTCGTCGCACTGCAGCTAAAATTTATCTCGTGGATGTTACACTAGGCAGACGCACTTTCATAATCGGCCCTCAGTCAGTTCTGTAATGTTTGCATTGATTCTCTGAGGAGGGCCCATCAGACTTAGTCCCTGGGAATATGTTGTATTAGTTCATGGTATTCCATGTTACGTGATTGTCAGTTCATAGCCGCAGCTGCAGTCCTACAAACTACTGAAGATAAGTAATTTCATTGTACTATGTGTTTCTTGAATATTTATCATTCTTTCTAACAGTGTGCCGTACCGCATATTATTGCACCCTGGACTCCTTCAGCTCCTATCAATCCGGCCTCCTACTTATCTGCAGTTAGTAACGAGCTGAAAACACCCACGCGTTTTGTGCCTCTAAAGAGAGACACAATACTAGCCATATAAAAGTGCATTCTAGTGCAAGAGCGTCGAATTCTCATTAAGGATTTTCCTGTCCCTCTCGGCGAGTTCTGCGTGCTAGTGAGCATAGAGTTGTCCAGTAAAAACAGTCCTCAGATCAGAGATCATTTCATTTGTTTCCGTGGAAATTTCATTGTGGCATTTTTGCGTGACTTGGTCCCTGTTTATTTCGAGCTGTATTCCTGTTGTTGTTGTTATCGGCGGGAGATACTAGTAACCTGATTAATGTTCTACGTATTCTCTGCTGGATGTTGCAATCTTCTGAATAGTAGCTTAATTGCTACAGGACTTCCGATTAATGGCAATGGAGTTGGGAGAAGTGTAACCCTCCCTCGCAGGTCCTAGCAAAAATGGCGGCGCTTCTTTAAACTACAGAGCACAGAATTATGTCCACCTACAACGGTTTCCGATTACCTATATGGAACACGATATCGCGTGGTTTACCTCGCACGTCGTGCATCGGCCTCGAGGTTGACTTCATGCGAGGCCATGGGAATTGGGATTGACGAAAGAAAGGAACGTTTCAGTATTACTACAAGATGGGAACGACAGCTGTGGGGTGTTCATCTGCAGCCCCTAGATATTCCTGGAGCAGGCAATACTGCTGCACGTCGCTCCTGTGGCGCCAGAGATTGAGCCGCCGTTGGGCCGACAGCTGGGGCGTGCGTCGGATCGCCTACAGTCCATGTTATCTGCCAGATACTCCAGATAAGTGGCGCGCTATCTGCTCTGGTATCGACTGAGCGGGGAGCCAGAGCCGATACAGCCCAGAAGCCACAACGCAGGAGGTCGCTGAGCTGGCACAATCTCTACATCTACATCTACATCCGTACTCCGCAAGCCACCTGACGGTGTGTGGCGGAGGGTACCCTGAGTACGTCTATCGGTTCTCCCTTCTATTCCAGTCTCGTATTGTACGTGGAAAAAAGGATTGTCGGTATGCTTCTGTGTGGGCTCTAATCTCTCTGATTTTATCCTCATGGTCTCTTCGCGAGATATACGTAGGAGGGAGCAATATACTGCTTGACTCTTCGGTGAAGGTATGTTCTCGAAACTTCAACAAAAGCCCGTACCGAGCTACTGAGCGTCTCTCCTGCAGAGTCTTCCACTGGAGTTTATCTATCATCTCCGTAACGCTTTCGCAATTACTAAATGATCCTGTAACGAAGCGCGCTGCTCTCCGTTGGATCTTCTCTATCTCTTCTATCAACCCTACCTGGTGCGGATCCCACACTGCTGAGCAGTATTCAAGCATTGGGCGAACAAGCGTACTGTAACCTACTTCCTTTGTTGTCGGATTGCATTTCCTTAGGATTCTTCCAATGAATCTCAGTCTGGCATCTGCTTTACCGACGATCAACTTTATATGATCATTCCATCTCTCATCAAATCTGGGCCACGGAACCGACATACCTTCACCGAAGAGTCAAGCAGTATATTGCTCTGCCCTACGTATATCTCGCGAAGAGACCATGAGGGTAAATCGGAGAGATTAGAGCCCACACAGAGGCATACCGACAATCCTTCTTTCCACGAAAAAATACGAGACTGGAATAGACGGCACAACCGATAGAGGAACTCAAGGTACCCTCCACCACACACCGTCAGATGGCTTGCGGAGTATGGATGTAGATGTAATGGTCGTAGCATAGGATTTTATTTAGCATTTCCTCGATTTCAGAAACTATGTCCTATTCTATCAACTAGGTAAATTCGACTTTGTGGTTCCACCCATACTCAACATTTCATAGTTCATAGCTTTTAATTTGCTGAAACTGTGTTACCGAGAACCGGTCGTTGTGACCGAGCGGTTCTAGGCGCTTCAGCCTGGAACTGCGCTGCTGCCACGGTCGCAGGTTCGAATCCTGCCTCGGGCATGGATGTGTGTGCTGTCCTTAGGTTAGCTAGGCTTAGTTAGCTCTAATGGACTGATGACCTCAGATGTTAAGTCCCATAGTGCTCAGATCCATTTGAACCATTTTTTTTTGTTAGCGAGATGCTGTAGCCATTGACATCGTCATAAGTATCCACATAGTCATTTCGGTGTTAATTCGTAAACGGTTTTTCGTTAAATTTTTGCGCTCTCTCTGTGGCTTCTGACTTGTCGGGGCTGATCTCATCAGTCCCTCGGTACATCCTTGACCCATTAATGTCACGAGCGTGTACTTTATTGCTCTCGATGCCACTGCGTATCGGACCCGTCATAAGCGGAGACGAGGCGAACTACACAGCTCTAGTATCACAACAGAGTTATTTTCCTCACACTGTGCTGTGGAATTTTCGATTGCTGCAGTTCCTGGGGCAATGTAAAGCCTTGATGAGACGTATGGCGTCAAGAAACCCGTTCGTGTTACCTATACAGGATGTTCGAAAAGTCTTTCCCTTATTACATAACTTGATAACTCAGGTTAGAAGTAAGATACAAATATGAAACAGGTGTCTAATTGTTTACAAACATCAAAGTTTTTTTCACACATCAGTAAACTTCCACATGAGCACCCTTGGTAGCACGTAGCACAGCTAGGCGATATAAAATTTCCGTCCACACAGCCAACATCGATTCAACGACTGTGGTTATCCGTTCCCGCAGGGTCTCAAGACCTGGTACACGTGTTCGGTAGACCTCGTCCTTGACATAACCCCATAAAAAGAAGTCTAATGGGGTTATGTCAGGAGAGCGTGGAGGCCAAACCGTTGGCCTATCACGACCAATTCATCGCCCAGGAAAGGTCATATCGAGATAGGCACGGATGTCCAAACCCCAATGACGCAGTGCACCGTCTTGCTGAAACAAGAGCCGGCCGCGGTGGTCTCGCGGTTCTAGGCGCGCAATCCGGAACCGTGCGATTGCTACGGTCGCAGGTTCGAATCCTGCCTCGGGCATGGATGTGTGTGATGCCTTTAGGTTAGTTAGGTTTAAGTAGTTCTAAATTCTAGGGGACTAATGACCACAGCAGTTGAGTCCCATAGTGCTCAGAGCCATTTTTTTGCTGAAACAAGACATCGGGGTGATATTGAAGCAGCTGAGGAACAGCATACAGTTGCAACACGTGCAGATACCATGCAGATGTTATGGTAGCCTCAGCGAAGAAGAATGGCCCGATAATTCGATCGTGCAATAGCGCGCACCAAACATTCACCTTTGGACTTCCTCTGGTGCACTTCATGACCTCGCCAGGGGGTTGTCAACCCCAAATGCGCACATTATGGCGATTCACTACTCCACTGACAAAAAAAGGTGCCCGCATCTCGTGCTCGTGCGGTAGCGTTCTCACTTCGCACGCCTGGGTTCCCGGGTTCGATTCCCAGCGGGGTCAGGGATTTTCTCTGCCTCGTGATGGCTGGGTGTTGTGTAATGTCCTTAGGTTAGTTAAGGTTTAAGTAGTTCTAAGTTCTAGGGGACTGATGACCATAAATGTTAAGTCCCATAGTGCTCACAGCCATTTGAACAAAAAAGGTCGCTTCGTCGGAAAAGGCAATTCGTCTGGGATAACCATCATCGTCCTCAATACGTGATAGCATTTCGACCGCAAAGTCATATCGACGTGTACTGTCAGTGGGCAACAAGGCCTGAACGATTTGCACTTTGTATGCACGAAACAACAAACGTTTGTGTAAAATGTCATGCAGAGAGCTTTTTGGCATCTTTAATTCACGTGAGGCCCTGCGCACCGATTTCTTTGGACTTCGCAGAAAAGACTTCCTTACAGCTTCCACCCTGTCTGCTGAGGTTCTTGGTGGACCAGACCTCGGAAGGTCAGCAACCGATCCTGTGTTCCTGAACCTGTCATACCAGGCTTTAATGCTCTTGACAACAGGTGGATTCGTTCCAAACGTTGTCTGGAAGTTTCTCTGCACTGTGGTTCGTGATCGTGTCTCATGGTACCACAGGACACACTGTGCCTTATCCTGATTGGTTAACATCGCTTCTTGGGCACTGCACCTCATCCACTACTTACGTACTGCGAACCTAAAACAGAAACAAAACTTTGATAGTTGTATACAATTCGACACAAGTTTCATATTTGTATCTTACTTCTAGCCTGAGTTATCAATTTATGTAATCAGGGAAAGACTTTTCGGACACCCTGTACTTCGATGTTCTCGTTCGTTCAACTACACTACTCGTCTTAATGCTTTGAAGCACTGGAGAGGTTAGGATTCCTTCAGCTACACGCTTAACGAGTCAAAACTAGAATCGGTCATATCGCGTTAGTTCCAAGAGCGCCCAGTTGCGCAACAATGGAGAGCTCACTGGTTCAGGCAACTAAGGACACGCTTCACAGGCAGTCGACTGGCGAGATGCAGTCTCTTCACATAACACAGCTAGGTGATAAGTCATGGGATCCCAATAAGCACATATACAGATGGCGGGAGTATTGCGTACACGAGGCATAAAACGACAGTACACTGGAGGAGCTGTCGTTTGTACTCGTGTCATTCGTGTGAAAATATTTCGGACGTGATTATGGCCACACGATGCGGATTAATAGACTTTGAAGTGGGATTCTAATTAGTCACACAATTGGAACAGTCCATTTCAGAAACGGTTAGGAAATTCAATATTCAGAGATCCAACCTGTCAAGAGTGTGCCAAAAATGCCAAATTTCAGGATTTACCTCTCACCACGGACAACGCACTGGCCGACGGCCTTCACTTAGTGACTGAGCAGCGACGTACGAGTAGAGTTGTCAGTGCTAACAGACGAGCAACACTACGTGAAATAATGCAGATATCAATGTGGAACGTACGACGAACATATGCGTTAGGACAGTGAGACGAAATTTGGCGTTAATGGGCTATGGCGGTTGACGACGCCTGCAGCACCCGTCCTGGACTCGTGACCATATCAATTGGGGCCTAGCCGACTGGAAAACCATGCCCTGGTCAGATGAGTCCCGATTTCAGTTGGTGGTGGCGGTTGGTGGTGGGGGTTGAGTGTGGCACACACCCGACAAAGCCATTGACCCATTTTGTGAGTGATGCGCTATACTTTCTGGCGTTGGCTCCATTATGATTTGGGCTGTGTTTACACTGAATGGACTGGGTCCTCTTGTCTATCTGAACCGATCATTGACAGGAATTGGTTATTTTCGGCTACTTAAAGACCAGTTATAGTCATTAATGTACTTCATATTCCCTGGCAAGAGGGAATATTTATGTATGACAATCCACCATGTCACCGGGCCACAACTGTTCGGGACTAGTTTGAACAACTTTCTGGACAAATTCGAGTAAATGATTTGGGACATAATCAAATGAAACTTCCTGGCAGATTAAAACTGTGTGCCCAACCGTGACTCAACTCAGGACCTTTTCCTTTCGCGAGCAAGTGCTCTACCATAGAGTCTGGGTCGGCACACAGTTTTAATCTGCCAGGAAGTTTCACATCAGCGCACATTCCGCTGCAGAGTGAAAATCTCATTCTGGAAACATAATCAAATGTTCAAATATGTGTGAAATCTTATGTTATTTAACTGCCAAGGCCATCAGTCCGTAAGCTTACACACTACTAAACCTAAATTATCCTAAGGACAAACACACACACCCATGCCCGAGGGAGGACTCGAACCTCCGCTGGGGCCAGCCTCACAGTCCGTGACTGCAGCGCCTAAGACCGCTCGGCTAATCCCGCGCGGCTGGGACATAATCGTAAGATCCGTTCGTGCTCAAAATCTTGCGCTGGAAACACACTCGCAATTATGGACGGTTACAGAGGCAGTATGACTTCATAGTTCTGCGTTCTACTGCCAACGACTCGTCTAGATGGCTGGTAGAGTTTCTGCTCTAATACCAGGAAAACGAGGTCCGACACGATATTAGGAGGTACCCTAATGACTTTTGTAACCTCGGTGTACGTGGAGGAATATAGATAAAGTTCGTAAGACTGGTATTAAAGGGCAGAGAACAATGGAATTTTGAATCAGTGTGCACTACCAAGTAGACAATCTTAAGCGTGCCATGTCGGTTCTCTCTTCCAGGAGTTTGACTCGCTCAGCTACACCTGTCTGGCCTTCAGAAAGTCCGGCAAAATAATCCGTAAATGCTGGGTAATTTACTATCGTACCTGCGATTTTTCTCCCTAGCACGAGTAGCGATATTTTGAATTCTGTTTCATTCCAAAACGCGTTATTCACCATTCTTTCCGTGTGATACAAATGGTTCGAATGGCTCTGAGCGCTATGGGACTTAACTGCTGTGGTCATCAGTCCCCTAGAACTTAGAACTACTTAAACCTAACTAACCTAAGGATATCAACGCCCGAAGCAGGATTCGAACCGGCGACCTTAGCGGTCGCGCGGGTGCAGACTGTAGCGCCTAGAGCCGCACGGCCACTCCGGCCGGCCGTGTGATCCAGTTTTAATGGCTGACAGTGCTCGTGTCGCATGGAAAAAGAAGCAAATAATGCGAAAACTGTCGATCGCACTCTGTTGACAGGTTGGAGGACTGCCAGCGGCCTACAGAACCAGGTGCGTCCCCACATTAGCGAGGTGGGCGTGACACTGTGTGTTCTGTTCTGGAAGCTTCCAGCGCGGAACCAGATCCACGGCTAATTTATGCCTCTAACCGGTTGTGCGCATTTCGCCTTCCCTTCACTGCCCGTACCGCCACAAGCACTTAATAAAATCTCGCGTTACGAATTTTTTCATCTCCTAACATGACCGGTTATTCGTATTTCGCAGACCTGTTTAATATCAGCAGCAGCAAAATATATAAATGCTTTGAGTGTTGCGGCCTTTTTTAATGTACTCAAAATCTGGTATTAGTCTTGACCACCGTATTTAAAAGAAATTTTTCAATTTCATGTCTATGATCACAGAAACGTATCATGGAGCCATAGCGACATGGTAAGATAATCACTTCCGTCATTGCTGACTGAAGCTAGTAATCTAAGGACCTAAAAGTTTGTGAAATAAACAAATTTATTCTGTACTTCCTGGATCACTGTTCCATTCCCGACCATGTCGCAGCTTGTGTGTATAATTTTATTCCGTCGTACGCCATTCTACACCTAGATATATAATCCGCAAGCCGCCACCACAGTGCGTGGCGGAGGATACGTTGTACCAATGCTAATAGTTTCGTTTCCTGTTTCCCTCGCAGACAGAGCAAGGGAAAAAAGACAGTCTATACGCTTCTGTTGTTGTTGTTGTTGTTGTTGTTATGGTCTTCAATCCTGAGACTGGTTTGTAGCAGCTCTCCATGCTAATCTATCTTGTGCAAGCTCCTTCATCTCCCAGTACCTACTGCACCCTACATCCTTCTGAATTTGGTTAGTGTAATCATCTCTTGGTCTCCCTCTACGATTTTTACCCTCCACGCTGCCCTCCAATGCTAAATTTGTGGTCCTTTGATGCCTCAGGACAAGTCCTACCAACCGATCCCTTCTTCTAGTCAAGTTGTGCCACAAACTTCTCCCCAATCCTATTCAATACCTCCTCCTTAGTTACGTGTTCTACCCACCTAATCTTAAACATTCTTCTGTAGCACCACATTTCGAAAGCTTCTATTCACTTCTTGTCTAAACTATTTATCATCCATGTTTCATCTCCATACATGGCCACACTCCATACAAATACTTACAGAAACGACTTCCTGACAATTAAATCTATACTCGATGTTCACAAATTTCTCTTCTTGAGAAACGCTTTCCTTGCCATTGCCAGTCTACATTTTATACCCTCTCTACTTCGACCATCATCAGTTATTTTGCTCCCCAAACAGCAAAACTCCTTTACTACTTTAAGTGTCTCATTTCCTAATCTAATTCCCTCAGCATCACGTGACTTAATTCGACTACATTCCATTATCCTCGTTTTGCTTTTGTTGATGTTCATCTTCTGTATGAGCCATAATTTCCCGTATCTTATCTTCGTGGTCCCTAAGCGCAACATATGTTGGTGGAAGTAGGATCGTTCTGCAGTCACCTTCAAATGCCGGTTCTCTAAATTTTCTCAATAGCGTTCCTCGGAAAGAAGGCCGCGTTCCCTCCAGGGATTCCAATTTGATTCCCCGAAGCATCTCCATAACACTTACATGTTTTTGGAACCTACTGGTAACAAAACTAGCAGCCCGCCTCTGAATTGATTTGATGTCTTCCTTCAATCTGAGCTGGTACGGATCCCAAACACTCAGGAGTAGGTCGCAGCAGCATTCTATATGCGGTCTCCTTTACATGTGAACCAGACGTTCCTAAAATACAGTACAAGGAAGTCGACCATTTCATATAGCTTCATAAGGTTAGTCCCAGATATTTAAATGACGTGAGTGTGTCAAGTAGGACTCTACTAATGCTGTATCCGAACATTAAGGCTTTGTTTTTCGTACTCATCCGCCTTAATGTACATTTCCTTACATTTAGAGTCAGTTGCCATTCAACACACCAACTAGAAACTTCGCCTAGGTCATCTTGTGGCCTCCCACAGTCACTGACCTCAGACACCGTCGTGTACATCAGCGAACAACAGCAGATTACTGCCGAGCCTGTCCACCAAGATCATTTATGTATATAGAAAATAGCAACGGTCCTATCACACTTCCCTACGGGCCTTGCCCTTGTCTCAGATGAACAATAGCTGTCGAGGATGGCCTTCTGCTTTCTGTTACTTAAGTCTTCCAGCCAGTCACATATCTGGGAGCCTTTCGTACGCTCGTGCCTTCGTTAAGTCTGCAGTGGAGTACCGCGTCAAACGCTTCTCGGAAATCTAGAAATATGGAATCAGCCTGTTGCCCTTCATCTATAGTTCTCAGTACGCCAGGTGAGAGAGCTGATTCGTGGACACGAGCTTTTCGGTCTCGAAATTATTATATTTGAACTCAGAATATGCTGTATAATTCTGCAGCAAACCGATGTTAAGGCTACTGTTTTGTAATTCTGCGGGTACGTTCATTTACTCCTTATATAAAGGAGACGCTTGGCACTTTGCGAAAACGTGCAAGAGAGATACGTGAAAAGATGTTAGCAGAAAAAAAAGAAAAGAAACGGGTACCATAGCCTAAAATGAAAGTCGTTAAAAAGGAGAAAGTAAACTCACAGAAACGCATTGATAAAATTACATAAAATGCACATGGAAGCAACGAAGCAAGCTAGAACTCACCGTTAAATCAAAACTGGATTTTTCAAACATAAAAACGGAGTATCTGGTCTACCTTCCGTGATAATGATTGAGTGCGGACTAACTCTACATGCCGAGATATTAGGTACAGCAGATCGTGAGAAGGTAGTACTATATCGCAGTTGTGAAATTCTGTTTCAAAATTCAGAAGTATTGATATAAATCATTAATACATTACAGTATTTAATGACAAACAAATTTCGTTTATATCACTAATTTATTACACAAATGGCAATTAAAATTGCTACACCAAAAAGAAATGCAGATCATAAACGGGTATTCATTGTACAAATACATTATACTAGAACTGACATGTGATAAGATTTTCACGCAATTTGGGTGCATAGATCCTGAGAAATCAGTACCCAGAACCACCACCTCTGGCCGTAATGACGGCCTTGATACGCCTGGGCATTGAGACAACCAGAGCTTGCATGGCGTGTACAGGTACAGCTGCCCATGCAGCTTCAACACGATACCACAGTTCATCAAGAGAAGCGAATGGCGTATTGTGACGAGCCAGTTGCTCGGCCACCATTGACCAGACGTTTTCAATTGGTCAGAGATCTGGAGAATGTGCTGGCCAGGGCAGCAGTCGAACATTTTCTGTATCCAGAAAGGCCCGTACAGGACCTGCAACATCCGGTCGTGCATTATCCTGCTTAAATGTAGGGTTTCGCAGGGATCCAATGAAGGGTAGAGCCACGGGCCGTAACACATCTGAAATCTAACGTCCACTGTTTAAAGTACCGTCAATGCGAACAAGAGGTGACTAAGACGTGTAACAAATGGCACCCCATACAATCACGCCGGGTGATACGCCAGTATGGCGATGACGAATACACGCTTCCAATGTACGCTCAACGCGATGTCGCCAAATACGGATGCAACCATCATGATGCTGGTTACAGAACCTGGATTCATCCGAAAAAAATGACGTTTTGCCATTCGTACACCCAGGTTCGTCATTGAGTACACCATCGCACGCGCTCTTGTCTGTTATGCAGCGTCGAGGGTAACTGCAGCCGTTGTCTCTGAGCTGATAGACCATGCTCCTGCAAAAGTTTTCGAACTCTTCGTGCAGATGGTGGTTGTCTTGCGAACGTCACCTAGCTTCGCCTACAGAAACTTTTGGCTTACGAGGAGCTGTTCAATAATTGTACTCCAGTCTTATCTCCGTACACAGAATGAATCTGCTAGCAGGACTCCGGTAACAGTTTCGAACCCACGAGTGATTTCTTTTGCCGATTTTATGCGATTACTTTTCTTTATAGGCGCTCTTCGCTATGCGCGATGGTCCCAATCTCTAGATACATGCGGTTGGGCTGGCCTCGACTTATCTATGGTTCTTCCTTCGAGTTTCTACTTCACAATCACATCACCAACAGTCACTTAGACAGCTCTAGGGGGATTGAAATGTCTGATTTGTTTCTCAGGTGCCATCCGATGACTAGTCCATGTACATAGACTTTGAGCTCTCCTCTCCTTTTATATAGACAGGTCCACCCCTCGTGACCAGTGGGCATACCGCATAAGGGTGACCTGAGACTGTCGATGAGATTGTGCATGGACAGCGAGCAGCGATATGGAACTTCACTACTGGCCATTAAAACTGCTACACCACGAAGATGACGTGCTACAGACGCGAAATTTAACCGAAGGAAGAAGATGCTGTGATATCCAAATTATTAGCTTTTCAAAGCATTCACACTAGGTTGGCGTTGGTGGCGACACCTACAACGTGCTGACATGAGGAAAGTTTCCAACCGATTTCTCATACACAAACAGCAGTTGACCGGCGTTGCCTGGTGAAACGTCGTTGTGACGCCCCGTGAAAGGAAGAGAAATGCGTACCATCACGTTTCCGACTTTTATCAAAGTCGGATTGTAGCCTATCGCGATTGCGGTTTATCGTATCGCGATATTGCTCCTCGCGTTGGTCGAGATCCAATGACTGTTA
The DNA here is from genome assembly GCF_023897955.1 of Schistocerca gregaria. Classification (NCBI taxonomy): domain Eukaryota; kingdom Metazoa; phylum Arthropoda; class Insecta; order Orthoptera; family Acrididae; genus Schistocerca; species Schistocerca gregaria. The sequence goes on along the minus strand of NC_064928.1, from coordinate 214,784,018 downwards.
GCAGAATATGGAATCGGTTGCTTGAGGAGGGTAATACGGAACGCCGTGTTGTATCCCAACGGTCTCGCATCACTAGTAGTAGAGATGACAGACACCTTATCCGCACGGCTGTAACGCATCGTGCAGCCACGTCTGGATCCCTGAGTCAACAGATGGGGATTTTTGCACGACAACAACCATCTGCATGAACAGTTCGACGGCGTTTGCAGCAGCACGGACTATCAGCTCGGAGATCGTGGCTGCGGTTACCCTTGACGCTGCATCGCAGACAGGAGCGCCTGCGATGGTGTACTCGACGACGAACCTGGATGCACGAATGGCAAATCGTCACTTTTCAGATGAATGCAGGTACTATTTATAGCATCGTGATGGCCGCATCCGTGTTTGGCGACATCGCGGTGAACGCACATTGGAAGCGTGTATTCGTCATCGCCATACTGGCGTATCACCCTGCGTGATTGTATGGGGTGCCATTTGCTACACGTCTCCATCACCTCTCGTTCGCATTGACGGCACTTTGAACAGTGGACGTTAGATTTCAGATGTGTTACGGCCCGTGACTCTACCCTTCATTGGATCCCTGCGAAACCCTACATTTCAGCAAGATAATGCACGACCGCATGTTGCAGGTCCTGTACAGGTCTTTCTGGATACAGAAAATGTTCGACTCCTGCCCTGGCCAGCACATTCTCCAGATCTCTGACCAATTGAAAACGTCTGGTCAATGGTGGCCGAGCAACTGGCTCGTCACAATACGCCAGTCACTACTCTTGATGAACTATCGTCTTGAAGCTGCATGGGCAACTGTACCTGTATAAGCCATCCAAGCTCTGTTTGACTCAATGCCCTGGCGTATCTAGGCCGTTATTACGGCCAGAGGTGGTGGTTCTGGGTACTGATTTCTCAGAATCTATGTTCCCAAATTGCGTGAAAATATAGTCACATATCAGTTTTAGTATATTATATTTGTCCAATTAATATTTGTACTTGATGTAGCAATTTTAATGCGCAGTAGTGTTGGTAGGGCCGTTCAACGATCTTGAATTTGATAGAATTTGGCACGATATCCCTCAGGAGGGCGTCCAAGATTTATATCAATCAATGGATAGCCGAATAACTGCTTGCATAAGAAAAAGAGGTGGATCAACGCGTTATCGTCTTGGTCAATTTGTGAAGCTCTTTCTCCCGTATTTTCCTGAAATCGTAATCATTTGTCTGTACAGGTTCGTCACAGCTACCGATTTCCGTCCCGTTCCTCTCCCCTAAATGGTCTCTCATGGTGTTTGGTCTGCCCGCTTTTAGCCAATATGGTCGCGCGATACTGCATAGTTGGGTCTAGTGGGTGTTTTCCGAGCACCAGGCACAAATCCTCCTTTGATGCGCTGCCGAAAGCCCCCCAACAGGTACAGGAGCAGAGTCCTGTGTGAGCGCCTTACCACCACGGTATCTGCCGCGGTGCAGAGTCGATGTGGCCACGTGTTCATAGTGCAGTCCTGTTCGTGCCAACTTTGCTCAGTAAGCTTGTATTGGTGCCTCGTGCTTTGGTCTCTGTGGTCGGCGCGATTCAGTGTAATCTTAAAGGGAAACTAATTTGGACAGAGGTCCCACAACCAGCCAGGGCGTTGAGCACCAGTCGAAACGCGATACGACCGGCGGCAGCGTGGGAAACGGAGGCTGCAGCTTTGCTCCCAAACCAGTCCACGGCGCAGGAGCGTGGAACCGACGCACAGGCGGCAGACAGAACCGCATGTCGCCGGGCTGTCAGACTGCGCGGGGCTCACAACCTGGACCGATTTACTTTTTATGGACGCCACATTGACGAAGGGTGGGGTGGGGGGAGGGGGAGTGCGGTGGCGTGGGGTGGGGGGAGGGGGGGGGGGAGATGGCGCACGCTTAATGCAGGCCCTGTCTGCGGTATTTGGTGTGAACTGCCCAATCATAAGAAACTCGTCGTACACTACTGGCCATTAAAACTGCTACACCGAGAAGAAATGCAGATGATAAACGGGTATTCATTGGACAAATATATTACACTAGAACTGACATGTGATTGCATTTCCAAGCAATTTTGGTGCATGGATACTGAGAAATCAGTAGCCAGAACAACCAATTCTGGCCGCAATAACGGCCTTGATAAGCCTGCGCATTGACTCAAACGGAGATTGGATGGCGTGTCAGGTACAGCTGCCCATGTAGCTTCAACACGATACCACAGTTCATCAAGAGTAGCGACTGGCGTATTGTGACGAGCCAGTTACTCGGCCACCATTGACCAGACGTTTTCAGTTGGTCAGAGATCTGGAGAATGTGCTGGCCAGGGCAGGAGTCGACATTTTCTGTATCCATAAAGGCCCGTACAGGACCTCCAACGTGCGGTCGTGCATTATCCTGCTGAAATGTACGGTTACGCAGCGATCGAATGAAGGGTAGAGCCACGGGTCGTAACACATCTGAAATGTAACGTCCACTGTTCAAAGTGCCGTCAATGCGAACAAAACGTGACCGAGGCGTGTAACCGATGCCACCCCATACCATCTCGCCGGGTGATACGCCAGTATAGCGATGATGAATACATGCTTACAATGTGCGTTCACCGCGATGTCGCCAAACACGGATGCGACCATCATGATGCTGTAAACAGAACGTGGGTTCATCCGAAAAAATGACGTTTTGCCAATCGTGCACCCAGGTTCGTCGTTGAATACACCATCGCAGGCGCTCCTGTCTGTGACGCAGCGTCAAGGGTAACCGCAGCCATGGTCTCCGAGCTGATAGTCCGTGCTGCTGCAAACGCCGTCGAACTGTTCATGCAGATGGTTGTTGTCTTGAAAAATCCCCATCTGTTGACTCAGGGATCCAGACGTGGCTGCACGATGCGTTTCAGCCGTGCGGATAAGGTGTCTGTCATCTCTACTACTAGTGATGCGAGACCGTTGGGACACATCACGGCGTTCCGTATTACCCTCCTCAAGCAACCGATTCCATATTCTGCTAACAATCATTGGATCTCGACCAACGCGGGCAGGAATGTCGCGATACGATAAACCGCAATCGCGATAGGCACAATCCAACCTTTATCAAAGTCGGAAACGTGATGGTACGCATTTCTCCTCCTTAGACGAGGCATCACAACAACGTTTCACCAGGCAAGGCCGGTCAACTGCTGTTTGTGTATGAGAAATCTGTTGGAAACCTTCCTTATGTCAGCACGTTGTAGGTGTCGCCACCGGCGCCAACCTTGTGTGAATGCTCTGAAAAACTAATCTTTTGCATATCACAGCATCTTCTTCCTGTCGGTTAAATTTCGCTTCTGTAGCACGTCATCTTTGTGGTGTAGCAGTTTTAATGGCCAGTAGTGTACAATGAAACATGCTCAATTCGGGAGACATCTGGCACCCTTGCATGCCGAGGTAAGGGGCTGATGAACACCCAGACGAGTAGAAATTCTCGCCGCATCCTGAAATACACACTCATGTGAGAAGTCGCCGCCAAATATGGTATCGAACCCCCCTTTTTCCGACGTAGGACAGCCACAAGACGTGGATAGCCAGCCGCTGTGGCCGAGCGGTTCTAGCCGCTTCAGTCCGGAACCGCGCTGCTGCTGCGGTCGCAGGTTCGAATCCTGCTTCGAGCTTGGCTATCTATGATGTCCTTAGGTTAGTTAAGTTTAAGTAGTTCTAAGTTCTAGGGGACTGATGACCTTTGATGTCCCATAGTGCTTAGAGCCATTTGAACCACTCGACGTGATAACGAGTCGTTGAACGTCCGCTTCAGAAATATTGAGCCATACTGCCTCTATAGACACCCTAATTGCGAAAGGTTTGCCGGTCAGGGTTTTGCGCACGAACTAACTTTTGACTGTGTTCCATAAATGTTCGATGGGATTCGTGTCCGGCGGATCTTCGTGGCGAAATCATTCGCTCGAGCTGTCCGGAGTGTTCTTAAAGACAATCGTAATCAATTGTGGCTCAGTGACATGTCGTTTGAGAACATTAAGTCTATGAATGGCTGCAGATGGTCTCTAAGTAGCCGAACACAATTATTTCTAATCAGCGATATGTTTAGTTGGTCAGAGTACCCCCTCCATTCCATGTAAACACAGCCTAAACCATTACGATACCAGCACCAGCTTGCACAGTGTCTTTTTGACAAATTGGTTCAAAAAATGGCTCTGAGCACTATGGGACTTACCATCGGAGGTCATCAGTCACCTAGAACTTAGAACTACTTAAACCTAACTAACCTAAGGACATCATACACATCCATGCCCGAGGCAGGATTCGAACCTGCGACCGTAGTAGTCGCGCAGTTCCAGACTGTAGCGCCTAGAACCGCTCGGCCACTACAGCCGGCTGTTAAATTGGGTCCATGGCTTTGTCTCCTCTGTTCCACACTCGAATCCTACCGTCAACTCTTGCGAACTGAAATCGGAGTTCATCTGACCAGGCCATGGTTTTCCAGTCGTCAGAGAACCGATATGGTCTTGAGCCCATTAGAGGGCCTACAGATGATGTCGTGCTATTAGCAAAGGCACTCGAGTCGGTTGTCTGCTGCCATACCCCACTAACGGCAGTCCTCATGGGTAAGTTCGTCCCACTTCCCAGATTGACTTCTGCAGTTATTTAACGCACTATTGCTTGTCTGTTAGCACTGACAAAACCTCGCAAACGCCTCTGCTCTTGGTGGTTAAGTGAAGTCCGTCGCCCACTGCGGTCTTCGTGGTGACGCCTAAAATCTGGTTTTCTCAGCACAGGCTTGACACTGTGGATAGCGGAAATTTGAATTCCTTAACGATTTCCGAAATGCAATTCTCCATCCGTCTAGCTCCAACTATCATTCGCGTTCGAAATCCGTTAATTCCCGTTGTGCGGCCATAATCACGTCGGAAAGCTTTTCACATGAATTATCTGAGTACAAATGACATTTGTGCCAAAATACTGTCGTTTTATACGGGGGTGTTCAAAAAGTACCTCAGCAGTGCCGTATGATTGTTAGCTGCGCGTGCCGTGTGATTGTTCGCCTGCCTGGGCTACTTCCCTGCTAGTGGACTCTCCCAATATTCCACTGTTTTGTTGATCTCAGCCAGCGTCAGTAGAATCGTTGGCGTGTATCGTTACGTGCTGATGTTAATCTTTAAGTTTATTTCCTTCGTTCGTTTGTTTCGTTTTTGTCACTGTTAAAATGCTAAACATTGAAGAACGAGTGTTTTTAGTCGAACAAGTGTTCAACGCTGGCGGTAAATGCACAGTTTTAGTTCGTCAAACACTTAATTCAGTTTTCCCGGAGGCAACACACTCACATCGCAATACTGTGCGAGATTTGATTAACAAAGTTCGGAGTACGGGTTCAGTGACACATGCACCGAGAAGCGGGCGTCCTAGCATTCTGTTCTGAGGGTAAACTACTCGATATTTCCGATTAAGTGTCCACGAGTCCGAATAAGTCAGTGAGAAAACCCGCCCAGGAAATCGATGTTAGTATTGGAACGGCCCACACAGCCGTGAGGAAAAAATTAAAACTTTTCCCATACAAAGTTACAGTCGCGCAAGAACTGAAAAAATACTGATCAAGGCAAGAGACTGCAGTATTGTCAATATTTCAAAAATTTCGTTCAACAAAATGGAAGGGATATTCTTAATGAAAAGTTTTTCACTGCTGAGGCGTTGTTTCATTTATCTGGCTACATGACCTCCCAAAATACTCGTATGTGGAGTATTGCAAATCCATTGTGTATTCATGAGGAACCACTTCATTCTGTGAAAATACGAGTTTGGATTGCAATTTCTAGACGTCTGATTGTGGGTCCCATATTTTTCAACGAAACAAACGCACAACGATACTGGTATTCTGTACCCATTCATAGAATAACTTGTGTTAAGTGAAATACTGAACGGTTATTTTCAACAAGATGGTGCAACCGCGCATACACCTCGCGTTCCAATGTCACTGCTTGATAATGTTTTTGGTGATCGCATAATTTCACAGGGAATTTGGCCTCCACTATCGCCCGACCTAACACCACCTGACACTTTCTTCTGCGGTTCAGCGAAAGTAACTGCCTATGAAAACCGTTCAAAATCCAACGATGAATTGAAAACTACAATATCCACTTTCACTGCTTCTGTTACAGTAGAAATGCTACAGCTTGCGTTTGGGAACATGATTAGACGAATTGAACTGCGTATTCAACAACAGGGGTGACACTTTCAACATTTAATGTGAAAATTTGTAAGTAAAGATGAATATTCAATAAATTAATAACTTGTCTTTCACTGAGTTTCATTTCTGTGCATTCACTACGGCATATGACGCGCGCGGCTAACAATCATACGGCACTGCGGAGAGACTTTTTGCACACCCCGTACCTTGTGTATGCGATGCTACTGTCGTCTGTACATGTGCCTCTCTCTTTCCCATGACAGTAACCTCACTGTAAGCCCAGAAAGGCTTGCCATGCAAGGGGATAATACGGAGCATACAAAATCGTCGACAAACTGCTGTACTGTAAGGGTGCCGCGGGTGGTGATAAAAGAATGGTTCTGCTATGAAATCAAAGAGCGGTTGAACGGCATGGACAGTGTCTTGAAAAGAGGGTATAAGATGAACATCAACAAAAGCAAAACGAGGATAATGGAATGTAGTAGAGTTAACTCGGGTGATGCTGAGGGAATTAGATTAGGAAATGAGACACTTAAAGTAGTAAAGGAGTTTTGCTATTTGGGGAGCAAAATAACTGATGATGGTCGAAGTAGTGAGGATATAAAATGTAGACTGGCAATGGTAAGGAAAGCGTTTCTGAAGAAGAGAAATTTGTTAACATCGAATATAGATTTAAGTGTTAGGAAGTCATTTCTGAAAGTATTTGTATGGAGTGTAGCCATGTATGGAAGTGAAACATGGACTATAACTAGTTTGGACAAGAAGAGAATAAAAGGTTTCAAAATGTGGTGCTACAGAAGAATGTTGAAGATTAGGTGGGTAGATCACGTAACTCATGAGGAGGTATTGAATAGGATTGGGGAGAAGAGAAATTTGTGGCACAACTTGACTAGAAGAAGGGATCGGTTGGTAGGACATGTTCTGAGGCATCAAGGGATCACAAATTTAGCATTGGAGGGCAGCGTGGAGGGTAAAACTCGTAAAGGGAGACCAAGAGATGGATACACTAAGCAGATTCAGAAGGATGTAGGTTGCAGTAGGTACTGGGAGATGAAGAAGCTAGCACAGGACAGAGTAGCATGGAGAGCTGCATCAAACCAGACTTAGGACTGAAGACGACAACAACAACAACATGAAGTGAAATGTCACCAGATACCATTAGTTTCCAGGCCGTACGGTGGGCGATAGGTTGGTGTCCTAGCGCTGTCCTGGGCGTATCCAGACGCGTCTTCGTTGGTCATCGGGGATCAGATGGAAGCGGGGCTCCTCACTGAACACAGTTCTACTCTAGTCAGTAAGATTCCAGACCCGATGACCAGCGAAAACGCGTCTGGAGATGAGTTGGACAACAGTGGGATACCAACCTGACTACGGCCCACCAAATGGCCCGACAACCAAGACGACCATCTGGGGTGCCATTTCAATTCATAACAGGACACCACTTGGTGTCATCCGCTGCACCCTTACTTCACAGCGCTACGTCGACGATATTCTACGCCCCGTTCTGTTGCCCTTCATGGCAAGCCATCGTGGAAGTACATTTCAGCAAGATAATGGCCGCCCGCAGACGGCAACAGTTTCTGCCGCTTCTCTTCGCGCTTTCCAAACCATATCTTGGCCAGCAAAGTCGTCCAATCCCCCCACAATTGAGAACATTTGGAGCGTTATGCAGTGCTCTGTGTGGCTGGAAGTCATTATTTACTTCCTACCTCTTTCTCATCCCGTTTCCTGTCACTGGCTTCCAGCCACATTCTGTCTCGAAATCTGGCAGAAAACCCAGAGAGATACTGGTCACACATAAGGTACACCAGTGGCAAGACACAATCAATACCTTCACTGCGTGATAACAACAGTGAAGTCACTGATGGCAGTGCCACTAAATCAGAGTAATTAAGCACGGTTTTCCGAAACTCCTTCACCAAAGAAGACGAAGTAAATATTCCCGAATTCAAATCATGAACAAATGCCAAGATGAGAAACGTAGAAGTAGATATCCTCGGTGTAACAAAGAAGCTTAAATCACTTATTATAGCCAAAGCCTCGGGTCCAGATTGTATACCAGTCAGGTTCTTCTCAGAGATTGCTGATAAAATAGCTCCATAAGTAGCAATTAAACCCACTCGCTCACAGAAAGACTGGACAATTGCTCAACTCAAACCAATACCCAAAAAGGGAAGTAGGAGTAATCCGCTGAATTACAGGCCTGTATCACTAACGTCGATTTGCAGTTGGGTTTTGGAACATATACTGTATTCGAAAATTATAAAGTACCTCGAAGAGAACGATTTATTGACATATAGTCAGCACGGATTCAAAAAATATCGTTCTTGTGAAACAGAACTACCTCTTTATACTCCTGAAGTAATAAGTGCTATCGTCAGAGGATGTCAAATTGATTCCATATTTTTGGATTTCCATAAGGCTTTTGACACCGTTCCTCACAAGCGTCTTCTAACTAAACTGGATTCGTAATTTCCCGTCAGAAAGGTCACAGTTCTTAGTAATAGACGGAAAGTCGCCGAGTAAAACAGAAGTAATATCCGGGGTTCCTCAAGAAAGTGTTATAGGTCCTCTATAGTTCCTGATGTATATCAACGACGTAGGAGGCAATCTGAGTAGCCGTCTTAGATTGCTTGGAGATGATTATGTCATTTACCGTCTTGTAAAGTCATCAGATGACCAAACCGACTCCCAAAACGATTTAGATAAGATACCTATATGGTGCGAAAAGTGGCAGGTGACCCTTAATAAAGAAAAGTGTGAAGTTATTCACATGAGTACTAAAAGAAATCAGCTAAATTTCGATTACGCGATAAGTCACACAAATCTGAAGGCTGTAAATTCAACTAAATACTTAGGGATTACAATTATAAATAACCTAAATTGGAACGTTCACATAGATAATATTGTAGGTAGAACAAACCAAAGACTGCGATTCATTGGCAGAACACTTAGAAGGTGCAACAGGTCTACTGAAGAGACTGCTTACACCACGCTTTTCCGCCCTATTCTGGAGTACTGCTGTGCGGTGAGGCATCCGCATCAGGTGGGACTGACGGATGATATCGAAAAAGTACAAAGAAAGGCAGCTCGTTTTGTATTATCGTGAAATAGGGGAAATAGAGCCACAGACATGATACGTGAATTGGTGTGGCAATTATTAAAACAAAGGCGTTTTTCGTTGCAACGGGATCTTCTCATGAAATTTCAATCACCAGTTTTCTCCTTCGTTTGCGAAAACATTTTGTTGGCACCCACCTACATAGGGAGAAATGATCACGATAAAATAAGAGAAATCAGGGCTCGCACAGAAAAAATTAAGTGCTCGTTTTTTCCCGTGTGCCGTTCGAGAGTGGAACGGTCGAGAGACAGCATGAAGGTGGTTCATTGAAGCCTCTGCCAGGCACTTTATTGTGAATAACAGAGTAATCACGTTGATGTAGATGTACCCAAATATTTATGCACGTGTTTTACAACACTGCTTCTAGACACGCGAAACACCGACAAATCGAGCAACTTCACACACCGTATGGTTCCGTAAAAAGTTGGCTTGAAACATGTCTCACTGATCGCTACTGCCATGTGCTCACGTGGAGGCAGTGCATGAGCGGCTCAGCAAGTGACTCGATTGCTGCACCACTTGTAAAGGCTTTACGACACTGGTGTGACTAATTTTTTTTTTTTTTTTGTCCGGTGGCCATATGTAGAGCGCTGCATAAAGAGTATTTGCAGAGACGGCAGGCAGGGAGCAACGAGCACAGGTGGCGAAGCAGTCCAAAGGCAAAGTTAGCGAGATAGACCACAGTAAGGGTGGTAGCAGATTAGAACACAGTGTCGTAGCCGAAGAAAAGCATAAGGTAAGGACTAAATGTATAAATAAAGCCTGTACGGTGCTCCAAACTATACTCAGATGCTAGACAGCACTTCGTGTGCCCTGTGTGTGTGGTGTCGCTTCCAAATCCGGCAGCATTCGTATGGATCCGACAGTTCGCACAGTTGCAGGGCGTTGCACCAAGCACAAACAATGTATTAAACAGATAGCTTGGATAGTCGGCCATAGCTGAGCATTGCTTGGAAAACCGACACACAATAATGTTCGAGAACGAGTCTTGGCTCATGCGTCAACATGCTGGGATTCCGTTATAAAGGAGGCGGCTGAAATCAGAATGAACAGCAACAATTTCAACAGAGACCAGGGGTACACATTCAGTAGGGCATGGAGGCGAGCTTTGGATGTCGAAAGGAAGCAACGACGAATGCTTGACGCTTGTAGGGAGGCGGGAGAGGCAGTTTCAAACGTCGCGCCGGCCCCTCACGCGGCTTTCCAACTCGCCTTCGGTGTACGCTTCCTTTCGGCCCCCTCTGGTTGGGGCCAGAGGCCGCAGTCGTGGTTGTATAAGCGGAAAACCGTGCCAGCCCGCCCGAAACAGCACCAATGACTTGGTCGACGATGACAGCACTGAGGGAATTGGTCGCAGAGCTCAGAATATGGCTGTCTCTCCTGGATACCTTGAACCAACGCTGACCACGCCACCTGAGGTGAAGATGTTAATCCGCGACCTGGGAACTCTGTGCCCCGAGACAGGACGGCGTTACAAACGAACATCTAAAACATCTTCCACTAGAGTCCTTAGTGTTGCTCACAAGGGTTTATAATAGTTGTATGAGAGTAGGCTATTTTGCGGGTGCATGGTATGTATCACGAATCACACCGATCCCAGAACCTGACAAAGACCTTAGTCTACCAACTAACTACTGTCCTCTCAGCCTAATTCACACCTTATTGAAGTTGCTGGAACGCATCATTTTGCGCCACATGAGACCACTTATCCACGATCAGGACATCATTAGGCCAGATCAGTTTGCGTTCCAACCTGGCTTTGATCTGAACTTCAACTACTGCGAGTCACCAGAGTACATCGCCTATAATATGAATGTTTCCAATTCTACAGTGGCCCTATTTGTAGACATAGAAAAAGCTTATGACCATGTGTGGACTGACAAGCTCTTGACCAATCTGCAGATCTGCAAATCTTGCCTGACAATTATCTATTTGGGTGGACGATGGTTCAAATCCGCATCCGGCTATGCTATTTTAGGTTTTCCTAAATCGCTTCAGGTAAATGCCGGGTTGATTCCTTTGAAAGGGGTCGACCGATATCCTTCCCAATGCTTGCCTCATCCGATGGGACTGAAGACCTCACCGTTTGGTCCCTGTACCAGATCAACCAACCAACCACTGTGTACACATAACTGGCAGTTTTCTCCGACACCGGCAGATAATGGTTGACACCAATGGGCAACCCTCTGGCGTTAGAAGCCTACAGGGACTCCCACAGGGCTCAGTCTGGTCCCCAACTCTTTCCATCGTTTATGTTAACGTTACACCCATCCTACCTCAGTTTGTGGACCACACAGTCTTACTCACTGGTAGCCGGCGGATTACTGCAGCAGTGGGGAGACTGCAACGTCAGCTCACGCTGGCGGAACAGCAGGTATCACATAATCACATTCGTCTCAACGTCAACAAAACTAAATCTGTCCACTTGCAGACGCCTCTACTTGTGGGACAGGCTTACTCTGCACTATCAAGAACTTGTATGATGAAGCAAGTAAAATACTTATGGGTGACGTTGGATAGCAAACTCCTTTACAAATGTCATATCCACAACAAGAGTATTCAACTATTACATCTCCTACACCAATTGTAACCATTGTTGAGCAGTGGCCAGATGAACATTCGAAGAAGGTTCGGCTATATCGAGCGACAGTTTCACCTGCACTTTTCATTGGTGCTGCATGTGGGAAACTACAAGCTCATCCAATCTTCAGCTACAAGAAGTCATTCAGAACATATGCCTCCACCTCATCTTAGGAGCTCCAAGATGGCCTCGGATTGCCGCCTTCACGGCGAACTAAACATTCCACGCATCTCTGATCACGTCACACCTGCAAAGAAGAAACTCCTCCATGGGTATCAGTTAATCGCCCCCCCTATCCGACATCTGGAATATACTGGCTCTATCGCTCCACAACAGTGGCACCGAGTTTGGGGCCCTTAACCAATCATAGGGGTCCCCCAACCCCCCAAAACTGGATTCAACAAAAACAGACACCTTACGTTGGGCCACGGGCTACGAGCCCTCCCGCCTGCTTACGTCTTGATAAATCCCAACACGCTGACATCCCAGATGGTAAATATGGCCATCAAAAGCTCAAGAATGTTCTCCAAATTTGCGCGTTTTTAAAAACAGAGGGGATTTTTATTTATGCTCACGTTACCTGCGAAAGCCCCATGGAAATCAGTCTACTAGATCTGGAGAAGCGTGTTCAAACGAAAAACCCACGACTCTTTTACAGATCGATTATTATTATTAGTAGTATAGAGTTATCTGTGCTCTCTCGACCAAAGTTCAGCCATAGCCGCTAGTGACGGCGCTGTGCTAACACTGCGGTTTCCACATCGAATGCCGGCTTAAGCGCACTCTGAGAGGAGTGCAACCGAGGTGTCTCTCTGGATACGTGATAGGGGGCAGGCGTGCAGGAGATTACGTGTGGAGGCAACTGGGGGCAGGTTTCGTCACCGGCACCAGATACGGTTTCCCCAGTCGATTTTTCCTTGCCTCAGCGTCCCGCCGGGTCACTGCAAGAGGTCCAGAACAGCCTGCCAGCTCCTTCGGCATGTGGACGCCTGCAAAGATTCCACTCGGGATCGGCGCCTTCGCTCCAAATACGGTTCAAGCATCTGCCTTCACTATCGTAGAGTGCATTCTGCCAGCTTTACGCCGAAGCGAACGCAATCGAAGATGATTAAGCGAACTAGAATTCTCTCTGGCGTAAACGCTACGCGGGCGTGAGCAAAAGGCGTTCACCGCTATTCGGTTCGCGTTCGCCGGTTGTTGGTCTTCCGGCAAATCCAGAAAGCAGGTTCGCGCTGTCTCCACTTCGGCCCTAACAATATAGAAAGCTTTAGTCTATCGGTCTGCTCTCACTGCAGACACTGAATTGCATGAGCGGTTGGAGTGGTCGGAAAAAAATGTAATGTTGCTGATACAAGGTACAGACATCAGAAGCACAAATTCTGAAGGAAAAAAAGGTATGACGGGTAGAAAATTTACCAAGCATTCACGGATACCAGTGGGGACGAGAGTTTTTGTTTGTTGCAACTCATTAAATGCTCTCATTATCGAGTACTGGGTGAATGAAAATGGTTCAAATGGCTCTGAGCACTATGGGACTTAACTTCTGAGGTCATCAGTCCCCTAGAACTTAGAACTACTTAAACCTAACTAACCTAAGGACATCACACGCATCCATGCCCGAGGCAGGATTCGAACCTGAAACCATAGCGGTCGCGCGGTTCACTGGATGAATGAAGTACGGATATTAGCGAGAGCGCGCGCTTGTGGAACACAGCAAATAAACAACTGTTGCATATATACTGTTTATACATGTTTTATTTAATGTTGAATAAGTGCATAGTACTTGCTGAAGATAGTTTGGTGTTAGTGTCTTTATTTCCTCACCTATTTTTCAAATTTTTGAACAGAGTATAATCTGGTGCAAAGAAAACACCACACGTGTACTTCTATTTAGGAGCGCGTAGTTGAAACTTCGTTATATATAATCAAAAAATGTTTTGCATCACCTCAGTTAGGAGAGTTCCGGATCCTGTACAGAAAATTGGAATAGAGATCAACATAAACATCATTTCTGCCCTTTTTATTGCTCATGAAAACCACGGATTGCATGTTGTACCACCATACAGCGAGACCTTCAGAGGTAGTGGTCCACATTGCCACACACACACACACACACACACACACACACACACACACACACACACCGGTACCTCTAATATGCAGTAGCACGTCTTCTTGCATTGCTGCATGCCTGTATTCGTCGTGGCATACTATCCACAAGTTCATCAAGGCACAGTTGGTCCGGGCTGTCCCACTACTCAACGGCAATTTGGCGTAGATCCCTCAGAGATTGGTGGGTCACGTCGTCCATAAACAGCCCTTTTCAATTTATTCCAGGCATGTTCGATACGGTTCATATCTGGAGAACATGCTGGCCACTCCAGTCGAGCGATGTCGTTATCCTGAAAGATGTCATTCACAAGATGTGCACGATGGGGGCGCGATTTGTCGTCCATGAAAACGAATGCCTTGCCAATATGCTGCAGATATGGTTGCGCTATCGGTCGGAGGATGGTATTCACTTACCGTACAGCCGTTACGGCCCTTCCATGACCACCAGCGGCGTTCGTCGGCCCCAGAGAAAGCCACCTCAAAAGAGCAGGCACCCTCCATCTTGCTGTACTCGCTGGAAAGTGTGTCTAATGCGTTCAGCCTAACCGGGTTGCCTCGAAACACGTCTCCGACGATTGTCTGGTTGAAGACATATGCGACACTCTTCAGTGAATTGAACGTGATGCCAATCCTGAGCGGTCAATTCGGCATGTTGCTGGACTCATCTGCGCTGCATGGTGTCGTGATAGCGAAGGTGAACCTCGCCATGTACGTCGGGAGTGAAGTTGCGCATCATGCAGCCCATAGCGTACAGTTTGAGTCGTGACTGCACGAAAATCATTATTCAACATGGTGGCGTTGCTGTCAGGGTTCCTCCGAGGCATAATTTGTTTGTAGCGGTTATCCACTGCAGTAGTAGCCGTTGGGCAGCCTGAGTGAGGCAGGTCATAGACAGTTGCTGTCTCTCTGTACCTCCTCCATGTCCGCTTTGGTTCACTCCGAGGCGCCTGGACACTTCCCTTGTTGAGAGCCCTTCCTGGCACAAAGTAACAATGTGGACGCGATCGAACCGCGGTATTGACCATCTAGGCATGGTTGAACTAAAGACAACACGAGCCGTGAACCTCATTCCTGACGGAATGACTGAAACTGATCGGCTGTCGGACCCCCTCGGTCTAATATGCGCTGTTCATGCATGGTTGTTTACATCTTTAGGCGGGTTTAGTGACATTTCTGGACAGTCAAGGGGACTGAGTTTGTGATAAAATAACCACAGTTAGCGTCTGTCTTCAGGAGTTCTGGGAACCGCGGTGACGCAAAACTTTTTTTTGATGTGTGTTTATAAATGGGGACCTGCTCAGTAGGACAGACGTTAAACATTAACGAAGATGAACAAGTTCTCATAGCTCTTAAGCCGAAGTGTACTACCCTTTTATTGAATGATCTTTTCTGACATGCCCCTGAATATTAACCAGGCTACTGCGTATCTTCACCACGAGTCGGACGATGATCGCTGTTACCTGCATGTTCTTTACGTATTGATCTTTGACATACATTACACGTAACTGCTGTCATTCGACTTTTTTTTTTTTGCTCCACCACATAAGCACCTTCGTCCTATTTTTATTCGTTGCTCGTCCCGTTGGTCTGGTTGTGCTTTATATTTCCTCAGGAAAAGTTGAGTGTCTGGAGGAAAGTTGGACATGTCAGCTCATTTATGAAGGTGTGGTTATAAGGAGAGAAATTCCGTCGTCGGTAAAATTATCTACAATCATTTTATTGGAATACAAGCTAAGCGCCTATGGCTACGAAGTGTTTCGCGACGTATTTCTTCAATATAAATCTCTTGGCGTACATGCCGCGTAAATTCAGGATAAAACTCTATGGAGGTAGTGGTAGTGGTCATAAGCTTGGAGTTTCATCCTGAATTGACGCGACATGTACGTCGAGAGATTTTTATTCAAGCTTAGCGCCTGCTGCTTCACTCTGGTAGACTCCATGGCCTTCCGAGATTTTTGTTTTTATTTAATTGAATTTTTATGTTCACAAATTTCAACACTTTCCGTAGCTTTTCACGCTAGTTAAGGCCATATAAGCGTGGACTTTTCCGAATATACTTCTTAACAAAATGGGATTGTGGTAGCTGGAGTTGAAAGTTCTTGTGGAGATAGTTCTATAGCAACTTTGGTCCCCTTGCCCCTAATAAATACTTCTTTATATCTAACAGAGAATGAAATACCAATTTTCATAAATTAACTTTTAAATAATTTTGATGTAACGAAATATCTTTTTAAACCTTACCTTCCCTAACTGCACTCCTGAATTTCCAGAAACATTGAAACACGCATATTTATTTTATCTCTAAATGAAAAGTCAAATACCTGTTTTTATAGGTGGTTTTTTTGTCTTCAGTCCTGAGACTGGTTTGATGCAGCTCTCTATGCTACTCTATCTTGCGCAAGCTTCTTCATCTCCCAGTACCGATTGCAGCCTACATCCTTCAGAACGTGCTTAGTGTATTCATCTCTTGGTCTCCCTCTACGATTTTTACCCTCCACGCTGCCCTCCAATACTAAATTGGTGATCCCTCCATGTCTCAGAACATGTCCTACCAACCGATCCCTTCTTCTAGTCAAGTTGTGCCACAAGCTGCTCTTCTCCCCAATTCTATTCAATAGCTCCTCATTAGTTATGTGATCTACCCATCTAATCTTCACCATTCTTCTGTAGCACTACATTTCCAAAGCTTCTATTCTCTTCTTGTCTAAACTATTTATCGTCCACGTTTCACTTCCATACACGGCTACACTCCATACAATTCTTTCAGAAATGACTTCCTGACACTTAAATCTATATTCGAGGTTAACAAATTTCTCTTCTTCAGAAATGCGTTCCTTGCCATTTCCGGTCTACATTTTATATCCTCTCTACTTTGACCATCAAAATAATCAGTTATTTTGCTCCCCAAATAGCAAAACTGATTTGCTACTTTAAGTGTCTCATTACCTAAACTAATTCCGTCAGCATCACCCGACTTAATTCGACTACATTCCATTATCCTCGTTTTGCTTTTTTTGATGTTCATCTTATATCCTCCTTTCAAGACACTGTCAATTGCGTTCAACAGCTCTTCCAAGTCCTTTGCTGTCTCTGACAGAATTACAATGTCATCGGCGAACCTCAAAGTTTTTATTTCTTCTCCATGGATTTTAATACCTACTCCGAACTTTTCGTTTGTTTCGTTTATTGCTTGCTCAATATACAGATTGAATAACATCGAGGATAGGCTACAACCCTGTCTCACTCCCTTCCCAATCACTGCTTCCGTTTCATACCCCTCGACTCTTATAACTGCCATCTGGTTTCTGTACAAATTGTAAATAACCTTTCGCTCCCTGCATTTTACCCCTGCCACCTTCAGAGTTTGAAAGAGAGTATTCCAGACAAATTGTCAAAAGCTTTCTGTAAGTCTACAAGTGCTAGAAACGTAGGTTAGCCTTTCCATAATCTTTCTTCTAAGATAAGTCGCAGGCTCAGTATTTCTTCACGTGTTCCAACATTTCTACGGAATCCAAACTGATCTTTTCCGACGTCGGCTTCTATCAGTGTTACAGGTGTAGCCTTAAAAATACTTCAGTAGTTCTTTATTAATTATTTATTTTAAAAAAAATTACCCTTGTTTTCCTACCTTACTGGTTGAATTACCAAAAATGCTGAAACTAATATATTTTTTATTTTGCGATTTGGAAACCAGAACAAATTTTCGAAAATTCCCTTAATAGCGAAATTTTTCAATAAAGAAAAGACTCTACATCCCCTATTCCCACCCCACCCCTTCTTAGGGTTAGGCCTAGATGTTTGAAAAATCCCTTCTGAAACGACACCTACAGAATAAGATCCAGATTTCAGTGTCAGTCAGGGCATTGCCTTTCGTATATAAATGGCGGCTTAAAATTCGTTGGAATGTCGGGGTCGGGTTTACTGGTTTCAGCTGAATCCAGCAACACGTAACGCAAGGTCTCCTGCTCTGTCGGTTGCACAAGCTCTCGTTACAAAGTTGCTTACTCATACATTGTGTTCCGCGATGTAGACATGCAGCTAGCATTTTCAGAAATACTTCACCACCAATCTTTCGACTGATTGGCAACTCTCCACATGGCTCTATTAGAAGTTAATTTCTTCATTTGTGCATCATTACAAACTCCTGCATTATGTATAGGTATTTCAAAAAATGCCAGGTGGTCTTCCACAGGCTAGCTTTCCTTGTTATATTCCGTCTAGAAGAGTTACACGGAACTGGTTGTGTTGTATAATGTGACCAACCTACTCCAGTCTTTATCGCTGTGTTGTCTTCCTAAATGGCATTGCTCCTAAATTTCCTTGAAGGACTTCCTTGTTAGTGGTTTTATCTGTCTACCTTCTCCTACGTGCTTTACGGCCTGTGTAGTGCCACGTATATCACCGTCATTGATTGCATTTTCCTGTTCCCCGGCAGCCCGTTGTAGCCGCTCGGTCTGTGGCGCCTTGCCACGGATCGCGCGGCTACCCACGTGGGAGGTTAATCTCCTCCCTCGGGCATGGGTGTGTCTGTTGTTCTTAGCCTAAGTTAGTTTAAATTAGATTAAGTAGTGTGTAAGCCTAGGGACCGATGACCTCAGCAGTTTGGCCCCATGGGATCTTACCGCCACCTCTTCCCCGAATCCCCCCATCTTTTCTTCTCTCCTGTTTCTGCTCCGAGACCTTCTGACCGTCCTCTGTTGGCTGCTTCACTTGTGACACTCTGACCTTTCCCAAAGTAATGCCACTTCCTCGGACGAGAAATAAAAATCAAAAATTAGCTCCCAATACCCCAAAGATTTCTCCCCAAGTCCCAAATTCCCAGTAAAGTGAATAAGCGAACGGAGTTCCATTTATCATTATTAGGACAATAACAAGTAATTTAATCGGGAATCTAAGACTTGACAATTTAACAATCTAAGAAAGGAAGATTAAATTTCAGTAAATAATAATAAATCGCAAAATTAGCATAAATTAACATTCGCAAAGTAGAACCAACGATCCGAAAGAATACGCCGTGTGAGTGCTCTTTGGGAATCGTGAGTAATATCTAAGTGTAATTCAATGCATTGTCACTACGTTACGAGAGTTAGACGAAGCGGGTCATATATTCGAATGCTCGTACGTGTAGGCGCGCTTAGATTGTTTGAATAATTGCAATCTATTATGACGCAGTAATACGATCTTCTGACTTCAAATATCACCTCATTAGAATTCGAACGGAGGACCTTTACCTACTAGAATTATTTTTAATTAGATAATTGAACTAAACATTACTTAGTGATTTAGGCAACGAACAATGACAAAAAATTTTCATTCATAATAGCCAGTGGTTAATGGAACTTCAGTGATAGGTACGAAGCATACAATTTAAATCCCCCCAACACCTGGCAAAGTTTTCTTCTCAAGGCTCGGTTAGGAAGCGACTGATATTGTGCAATAAAACACCCTCTCGTGCCAAGTCGTGCATTAGTGATTTAAAATTCTATCAAATTATTGACATGAAACTCCCTAGTAATAATTACGCGCAGCGATAATATTTGACTGTAGCGCTCGGCGCTTGTGTAGAATCTTTGACTCAAATAACACGCCCACTGTTACGAGTTCTTAGATACTTGAAATTACGACCAGCTTGTAGGGTAATTTGTAGTGGATGTGACTGTATTGGTTTTATCATTAATCGGTTAAACATAGATTACGAACGATTAATTACGATTCTTGGTGAAGTAAATATCTCACGCACGCTGACATTTCGGTTCAACACTGTTATTTTATGTAACGTTGTCTTCGTAACTTGATAACGATCTCAACACTCTACCGACTGTCGCGCTGAGTTTTAGCCGAGGCCAAGTACAAATCAAACCAAATCATCAAGAAGAAGAGCCGTTATACCACGTCCTTCTCTGTCGTCGACCTCTAGCCTTTTGATCGGTATGTACCTCCTTCTCCAATTTCACTTTCTTCCACCATGATCACCTATTCTGACCAATCCTTCCAGAGTTCAGACCATTAAGCACTTGTCTTTTCTTTTCTTTTGTCCTGCTTCTTTCACACTCTATCTTCGTCATTCTATCCAGACACATCCTCATTACATATCCGGCAATTCTTACCTTTTTAGTCTGACTGCTCCTGATACTGTCCTCAAGGTCCTGTACTGTAGTTGTCTTGGTCTTCGCTTCCACCTGTCACCTCATTCCTTAGGGCCTAGCAATTTCTTCACTATCCTTCTCTCTTCTTTCTTCAGTTGTTCTGCACGATTTCTTCCTAGTGTTACCGACTCAGCGTTACCTTGTAGTGTCTGCTCTTTGCGTCTGTAGATATATTCTTTATGTTGCATGTATCTCTGGTCAGACCACATCTTCTGGTTGCTCTTTATTATTTCCTCATTACGCTTGTTCCTTCCTATTACACATTCTACCAGGTATTTGAATTCTCTCACTTTTTGCAGGCTGCCTTCCAATGTTTTCCTGGCCCCAGTGTTATTCTGTCCACTTCATCTTTAAAAGGTGTTTCCAGCCCTACACCTTTAACGCTTAAAGAGATTCACTTTACTTCTGTGTTTCCTACACATACAGTGCAGTACTCTAAATGCAGCTGCTCTTTTTGTTGCTGTGTCTTCAATCCGAAACCTACTTTGATACAGCGCTCCATGCTATTGTTTCCTGTGGAAGCTTCTTAATCCCTGAATAACTACTGCAACCCACATCCTTATGAATCTGCTTACTGTCATTCCCTATAATTTTGACCTCCCCCCTCCTCTGCCCCCCCCCTCTCTCTCTCTCTCTCTCTCTCTCTCTCTCTCTCTCTCTCTCTCTCTCTCTCTCTCTCTCTCTCTCTCTCTCTGAAGGTACCTTGAGTACCTCTGTCGGTTCTCCTATTCCAGTCTCGTATTGTTCGTGGAAAGGAGGATTGTCGGTATGCCTCTGTGTGGGCTCTAATCTCTCTGATTTTTATCCTCATGGTCTCTTCGCGTTCAAAGTCTGTTAAGTCCTGTTGTGTGGCCACAATCACATCGGAAACCTTTTCACATGAATCACCTGAGTACAAATGGCAGCTCTGCCAATGAGGTGCGACAACAAAGTAATAGGACTGATTTTCTTTGTAAGATGTGGCAACCCTGCAGGCTTGTGTAGGCACAATATCTTTGACCTTTGTCTATAAGCTGCTTCTAGTCCAAGCGGCACATCGATGCAACTGCTCAGTCGTGAGTTATGCTGTTATAAGTTAAGACGTGTTTGTGTCTCTCGTCACGGAAATGGAACCACATAATATTGCGCAACGGTATGCCATTTCTTTTCGCGTTAAATTGGATGAAAACGCGACAACTTACGGTAAGCTTCAGAAGGCTTTTGGAGAGGAGGTTATGTCAAGAGCTCAAGTTTTTCGGTGGCATAAAATGTTTAGTGAAGGCAGAACGGATGTTAAAGATGAAGACCGCAGTGGACGACCATCAACCTCACCTCACAGGCTGATGTCAACTTGACCAGGATGTGTGAACTCGTACGATCTGATCGCAGATTTATCCGTGAAAATTAGTGCAGGAGAACTAAACATCAATCGAGAAACGGTTCGTCTTATTAATAACTGAAGATCTTGGTATGAGAAAGATTTGTGCAAAAATGGTCGCCAAAAATACTGTCAGTACAGCAATTTTTAACCTCAAAACAAATTTCAGTACTACCACAGCCACCTTATTCACCAGATATCGCTCCGTGCGACTTTTTTCTTTTTCCAAGAGTCAAAATGGCGGTGAAAGGACAGCATTTTCAAACAAAAGCTGTGACGAGTGTCTTGGAGGATATTACAGAAGATGAGTTGCACAAATGTTGCCATCAATGGCAGAAGCGCTGGAAAAAGTGAGTGCAATCAGAAGGGAACTACTTTGATGAAGACAACTTAACTAAAACGGTGAGCAGCATTTTTTTTTTCACATAAGTCTGATTACGTTATTGTCGCACCTTGTATACCTTGCAACACTATACTACCGCCACCTGCATATGTGGATCTCTCTGTCCCATGATGTGTGTCACATGAACGTTCGGCTGTTCTCCCACCATCCAATATAGATGGATGCATTTCCTTCCTGAATTTATTACTGACTTTAATTGCATTCTCCACGTACTGTGGATGCTGAATAGCGAAGGCGATGAACTGTGTAGTTCGTACTGGCAGCGAAGCAAGTCGTGTAGACGCGGAAAATAGTGCAGCGTTGTCGTATTCAGGAAACGGAGCATTTTTGTCTGATCTCCAGAAGGGTATGATCATTGGCTTTTGGGCGCAGTGTGGAAGCATTTTCGATACGGTTAAGTTTGTAAACAGACTGCATGCCACTATGGTTAAAGTATACCGTGCATGGCAAGATGGCGGTATCCAAAGCCAGCACCGGGGCAACTAAAGTGGTGAAGGAAGGCTGTGGAGGTGGGCACAAGCGAATAGAAGCGAAACAATATGAAGGTTCCCGAAAGAACAGATACCACTGATGACCGTGCAGCTTCTCTAGAACGAAATAATTAAATTGAAACCCTTAGCTGGCGACAGGTGTTGTTGATATACATCAACCGGTCCGGGCACACATTTTCAGCTATCCCCATTGATGTACTGGGTGATCAAAAAGTCAGTATAAATTTGAAAACGTAATAAACCACGGAATAATGTAGATAGAGATGTAAAAATTGACACACAGGCTTGGAATGACATGGGGTTTGACTAGAACAAAAAAAATTCCCAAAATGTCCGACCGATGGGCGTCGTTTGGTGATGATCGTGTGCTCAGCCGCCACTTACGTCATGCTTGGCCTCCCAGGTCCCCAGACCTCAGTCACTGCGATTATTGGATTGGGGTTACCTGAAGTCGCAAGTGTATCGTGATCGATCGACACCTCTAGGGATGCTGAAGGACAAATTCCGACACGAATGCCTCACCATAATTCCGGAAATGCTTTACAGTGCAGTTAACATTATTCCTCGACTACAGCTGTTGTTGAGGAATGATGGTGGACATATTGAGAATTTCCTGTAAAGAGCATGATCTTTGCTTTGTCTTACTTCGTTATGCTAATTATTGCTATTGTGATCAGATGAAGTGCCATCTGTCGGACATTTTTTGAACTGTTGTATTTTTCGGTTCTAATAAAACCCGATGTCATTCCAAGCATGTGTGTCAATTTGTACCTCTCTATCTACATTATTCTGGGATTTATTCAGTTTTCAAATTTATACTGACTTTTTGATCACCCGGTATATAAACACCACCTCTCGGCAGCTAAGAGTTTCGATTTAATTATCATTTCATTCTATAGAAACTGCACAGTAATCAATGGTATCTGTCAGGCTACCCGGCCATTGACCTCCTCCTGTGCGAATGCGCACGCTTTGCCCTAACTCTTACGTGACTCGTGAGCTTAGTCTGGCGCGAGTAATGAGTGAATGGGAAAATATCTATTAGTAACAGTACGAATGTAGGTTATCGACAGTTGGGAATGTGGATCTCACGGGAAGCATGCAAGGGATAAATGACCTCGGTGGCTCAGATGGATAGAGCGTCTGCCATGTAAGCTGGAGATCCTGGGTTCGAGTCCCGGTCGGGGCACACATCTTCAGCTGTCCCCATTGATGTATGGCAACAACACCTGTCGGCAGCTAAGGGTTTCGAGTTAATTATCGTTTCAGACGTGAAACTGTTCAGCAAAGACTGCCCAGATGACTCAGTGAGCTACGTACAGTGTTTCCTCAACGATCGTGTATGGGAGACCGCAGTATGCGCTTGGTTCGTGCACTCGTGCTGGTTGATGTTCGTCGGCGACTAAGGCTGGAGTTTGCACGCTATTACCGCAACTCAGTGGCGACAGTTGGCCTTTTCAGGTGAATGAAAGCAAGCACCCTCCTATAACCATCGGCGCAACGGTCCAGGCCAGAGAAGTTAGGATCATGGTGTGGCGAATGTTTTCGTGGCATTCCCTTGGTGATGTAATTCTGGAAGGTATTGTGGAAAGACCGTGTCTACCCCTACATGCAGTTCGCTAATCCCGGGCATTGTGACACCTTCCAACAGGACAATGCGATATGTCTCACAGCCCGCAGTGTACGTGAAGGGTTCAGAGAGCACCAGGATGAAGTTACCTACTCCCCTGGCCACCGGACTCCCCGGAAAGGAAAGGCCGCTGGTCCTGATGGAATACCAGTTCGATTTTACACAGAGTACGCGAAGGAACTTGTCCCCCTTCTTGCAGCGGTGTACCGTAGGTCTCTAGAAGAGCGAAGCGTTCCAAAGGATTGGAAAAGGGCACAGGTCATCCCCGTTTTCAAGAAGGGACGTCGAACAGATGTGCAGAACTATAGACCTACATCTCTAACGTCGATCGGTTGTAGAATTTTGGAACACGTATTATGTTCGAGTATAATGTCTTTTCTGGAGACTAGAAATCTACTCTGTAGGAATCGGCATGGGTTTCGAAAAAGACGGTCGTGTGAAACCCAGCTCGCGCTATTCGTCCACGAGACCCAGAAGGCATTAGACACGAGTTCCCAGATAGATGCCGTGTTTCTTGACTTCCGCAAGGCGTTTGACACAGTTCCCCACAGTCGTTTAATGAACAAAGTAAGAGCATACGGACTATCAGATCAATTGTGTGATTGGATTGAGGAGTTACTAGATAACAGAACGCAGCATGTCATTCTCAATGGAGAGAAGTCTTCCTAAGTAAGAGTAATTTCAGGTGTGCCGCAGGGGAGTGTCATAGGACCGTTGCTATTCACAATATACATAAATGACCTGGTGGATGACATCGGAAGTTCACTGAGGCTTTTTACAGATGATGCTGTGGTGTATCGAGAGGTTGCAACAATGGAAAATTGTACTGAAATGCAGGAGGATCTGCAGCGAACTGACGCATGGTGCACAGAATGGCAATTGAATCTCAATGTAGACAAGTGTAATGTGATGCGAATACATAGAAAGATAGGGCCCTTATCATTTAGCTACAAAATAGCAGGTCAGCAACTGGAAGCAGTTAATTCTTTAAATTATCTGGGAGTACCCATTAGGAGTGATTTAAAAGGGAATGATCATATAAAGTTGATCGTCGGTAAAGCAGATGCCAGACTGAGATTCATTGGAAGAATCCTAAGGAAATGCAATCCGACAACAAAGGAAGTAGGTTAGAGTACGCTTGTTCGCCCAATGCTTGAATAGTGCTCAGCAGTGTGGGATCCGCACCAGGTAGGGTTGATAGAAGAGATAGAGAAGATCCAACGGAGAGCAGCGCGCTTCGATACAGGATCATTTAGTAATCGCGGAAGCGTTACAGAGATGACAAACTCCAGTGGAAGACTCTGCAGGAGAGACGCTCAGTAGCTCGGTACGGGCTTTTGTTAAAGTTTCGAGAACATAACTTCACCGAAGAGTCAAGCAGTATATTGCTCCCTCCTACGTATATCCCACGAAGAGACCATGCGGATAAAATCAGAGAGATTAGAGCCCACACAGAAGCATACCGACAATCCTTCTTTCCACGTACAATACGAGACTGGAATAGAAGGGAGAACCGATAGAGGTACGCAGGGTACCCTCCGCCACACACCGTCAGGTGGCCTGCGGAGTATGGATGTAGATGTAGATGTAGATGTAGAACCGAGAAGCCGT